>NW_017671500.1:120723-168423 GCF_001879085.1 Nicotiana attenuata
TTAAGAATTACACCTAGGCTCTTACTTCAAGGATAATTTGTAAAAAAAAAAAAAGTTAAATTCCTTCTTCATATTTGTAAAAATCAAATATTACAAACTACAAAAAAGACCAAAAATCAATTAAAATGGATCCGAGGGAGTAATCTAATCACGTAATTAATCACTTAAAATTCAATTTACATAGAGTTTAAGTTCTAGGGGACGATATAAATAGTTACACCAATAAAAGTTCTTAAAAAATAATTGTAGAATACTATATTTAATAAATACGAATAATATTTTACTTTTCGTAACTATTCAGAAATATACGAGGAAGATACCATTTCTGCTTTCGATTAAAGTGATTATCTACTCGTATTTCTATATAGTACTAGGAATATTTTTAGGTCTTTACGTACATAGATTCTAATAAGAATTTGTCTTTGTCACGTCCGAAATTTCAATTGCGGGGCCGTGACATTGTCTAACGTTCACTTGCTAGGCAAGCCAACACTAGTACATAATTAATTTGGAAGCAATTTAATAAGAAATGATATAATAACCCAAATTTGGTGTCACAAGTACACGAGCATACTAGAAGTGCTACAACCAAATGTCTAAATGAAAATACAACCGTTTGAAATAAAATAAAACTAGATAAGGAAGGAGACTTCAGGGCTGCGATCGCCGTGCAGCTATACCTCAAGTCTCCGGGATAGAAAGCTAATCCGAGCGAGCATCCACTAGCTATTGCTGGGACCAACACCAGAATCTGCACAAGTACAGAAGTGTAGCATGAGTACAACCGATCCCATGTACTCTGTAAGTGTCGATCCTAACCTCGATGAAGTAGTGACGAAGTTATAACAAGGCACTCACTATAAACCTGTACGAATATAATGAAATAACGACAAAACAGATATAATATGAAAACTGGAACAAAAATTACATAACAGAGGGCCCCAGAATAACATCAAAGCTCAATTTTCTCAATACAACACGGTTACAGAAAACAACAGCTCATATAGTTAAATATATCTCCTCTGTGGCGGTGCACAAGCCAATCCACAAATATAAATAAATAATGTCTTCTCCATTGCGGCGCGCAATCCGATCTACAAATATAATTAAATAATATCTTCTCCTTTATGGCGTGCAAACCCGATCCAAAATATAAATATACAAATACCATTGCGGCATGCAATCCGATCCCAAATAGTAATATCAATATCTGTTGCGGCGTGTAACGCGATCCCACACAATAACACATACAACCGTTGCAGCGTGCAACCCGATCCGATAGAATAATAATATAAATGTACAATTACAAATAACTATGGCGTAACTCAAATAAAATACAATACCAGAGCTAATTTCATAATTAAAGATATAAAGCGGATAAAAGTAGCTATCTAACTACACATAAAGTCATAGAACAAGTAAAGACCGTCAATAAATGAGAACACAAATATATGAAAATAATTAGCAAATAAAGGCATGTAACGGATAAAGGCATAGATTTAACAAGTAAGAGCAAGTAACAATTAAAGTATTTAGCAAGTAATAACATGAATTAAATGAAGGCATGAAATAATTAAAAATAATAAATAATTATTCGAGCTTGCATGCTTAACCTGTGACTACGCATATAAACTCGTCACCTTGCTGTGAGCATGTGATTTTTGCCTCGCATGATTTACTCCTACAGAATTCTTAGATTTATGATTTTTCCTTTTATTATTTAATTTTTAGGAATTGATTGCATAATTTCCATGTTTATTTGCATTTCTGTGTGCATTTTTAATTTAGCATAAATTCATAAAATAAAAAAAATAAAAAATAAAAATAAATACAAAAATACGCATTGCATTTGCATTTAGGATTTAATTTTACATATTTTTAGATTAATTAATAATTAGTATTTTACAAAAATACAAAAATCACAAAATTGAGTTATTTTTGCTTTGTTTAATTTTCAGCTTTGAATTTTGTGAATTTTCTTTAAATTGGTATTTTATTAATAGTGTTGATTGTTAATTAGAGCTTCATATGATTTGGTAGGTTAATTTAGTTTTTAGAATTAATTTAGGGTTTTTAGTTTAATTTTGAAAAGAAAAGAAAAAGAAAAGGAAAAGGAATTTTGGTAATTTGTCTTGAAAATGGAAATGAAATGAAGAGAAGAAGAAATTGGGCCAGTCTCGTTTAAATTGATCAGGCCCAAATCGCTCCACCTTTTTCAATGCCCGTCCAGCCCAATCCACATCCCAACCCGGTCTAGTCCCGCCCCTCACCCAAACGACGTCGTTTCGTCTAAGATGATCAGGACCGTCGAGGTAAGGAGATCCAGCGGCCCTGAAGTGGTCTCTAATAGGTATAAAACTGTCCAAACGGACCCTACCCCCCTCAGAACCCCCTACCCCCTCGTCTCTCTCATGCTCATCAGAGATCAGCCTTAACCCCGCTTTCCACCGCCGCCTGCCGCCCGCCGGAAATCGCCTGCGGCGACGGCCGGTGGCCAATCGTCACCAAACTCACACTAGAGCCCCCTCTCCCTTCCCTCATCACGAATCCACCATTAGTTTCCCTCGAATCCAGCCGAAAACCTCCAAAATCCCCAAACCCTAGGGCGCCGCCATGGATTCCTCCGCCGTGTCCGGCGGCGCCACCACCCAATCGCTCCCAAATTAATACCCTAGAGCCTCCTTGACCCCCTCTTCCTAAATCCCAGACCAGTTACCTTCGAATCTTAGCCAAATCCCTCGAATTTCGAATCTGAGATCGAACCCTATTCTTTTAAAATCGAGATTTCATGGAAGATTTAGGTTTGTTTTGACTTTAGTCGTGTGTTCTTGGTAAGAACACACGATTAACGTCAAAATTAGCCGAAAATTGAAGGTCGAAAAGTTCATTTCTGTTCGTTGAATGTCCAAGCCATTTAGGTATTTTTTCTTTTTCTTTTTTCCTGCTTTCCTTGCATCATTAGGTTTTATTTCATCACCTTCTATTATTTCTTTTCTTCTGATTTCTTCTCGTTTTTCTGGTTCTCCAAATTCAGTTATTTTTATACATGTTAGTATTGGGTTTAATTAGCATGATTCTATTCGGTGTTAGATGTTGTTTGAATGTTTTTTCTGTTTATTTTTTTTTTCCTTTGGGTCTAAAACCTGATAAGTCATTGTGATTCCGTAAGGCAGTAGTTTAGTGATTCTTGGTTGTCAATAGGAATTTGTTTCTTGAAATTGAAAGCCCAACAAAATAAAGGATTCAGATTAGGTTCTCGAAGGCCCATTCCTGAACCATTGGGTCAAAATTTGACCCATGAGATTTCAAAGTAATTTCAGGGTTGTTCGGGGGTAATTTGGGTAGTTTTAAGTTAGGGAATCTTGCAGTAACAGAATAGGAAGGTCCTAGAAGCTTCTAGTGTGGGGTTCTAATTTCAATTTCAGGCTTTTAGGTAGTATAACTTGGGTAGCAAGTCAGAAAGTGATGGATTTTTGGCAAAAAAATAAAATTAAGGGGGGGGGGGGGGGGGGCTAAAGTGCAAAATTAAAATCTGAAGCTTGCCCTACTTGCTTTCCTATAAAAGCATTGTGTCCTTGCCTTGCAAGATAGACGGGGAAGAGATTTAACAGCTAAAAATCCTGCAATTTTGAGAGTTAAGAGATCCTGAAAATCAAAATAGCTGTAAACTTTGCAAAAAATACTGTTCCATTAATAGTTTCTCTTGAGGTTTTCATTTCCAAAACAATTCTTGATTATTCGAGGGTTGAAAAATGAGTTGAATATTGTTGGTATTCAAGTGTTTGGTTCATTTTGGTTGGATATTCGATTACTAGGTTTTATTCAACATTCCACTAGTTCGAAATTGCTTAAAAGCTAGGCGTTCCTTGATTTTCCTGGGCTGGTATTATTGCTGTTTGCTGCTGCCTATCAGTTTGTTGAATATGATTTATTTGCTTTCATTATTCCAAGTACAAGTTCTGAACCTTTTACGATGTAAAGACTAATTTGAAGATGAAATGAAAGCACTATTATGCTTTAGTGTTGTTTCCTTGCCTGATGCTCATATTCCTTCATCTACTCATAGTATAGTTTTAGTTGATCTCTACTTAAGTAACAAATTCTCATATTGTAATTAATTATGGACTGTTGAACTTATTTATATCTTATTTGGTTATTGTAGCTCTAGTAGTGTAGATTAATTTTGCAATCCATGTTAGCTTGAATGTAGAAATGATTTGGGGAGTTATCAGGATCTATCATTGTCCATAGTGTGTGAACCTTCAAGTATCATCAAGGTTTACTATCATGTTTCAAATATTAGTTTAAATTTTGAGTTTGGAATAGTGTGTGGGCTTGAAAATGACTGCAGGGATATGTGTGTTTGTATCAATTCTGCGACTAATAGATGTGTAAAATGGTCATGAGTTGAATTGCGATCCATGTTTCAATATAGGATTTCCATAGTCTCAGTTTTATGGTCATTGGATTTACAATCTGCAATCTGAAATTCAATTGTTCATACATTGTTCTTTAGTTTTGAATATTTTACTCCTGTAATCGGTCCATTTATTTGCATTTAAAAGGTGAAATTAAAAGGGGCTGGCCCCTTGAGTTGTTTGAGTTTGGGCTCACTCTTGGGCCCAGGCGTGTTAAAAAAATGAGTTTGATTTTTGTTTAGTCGATTTGTGTCATTATTCAAATCTTTCAGTCTCATCTGTATGTGTTAAGTATCAATTTGTTTTGCATTATCATGTTCTGGGCACGAACCCGTTGGATCTCAAGAACTGGGCCAAGCGATGGCCCATTTATAACCATTGTCTTGATTCAAATCTGGGCCTGATTTTAGGCCCAAGCTTGATCGTCCCTTTAAATGCGATCTAAGCTTGGTCTTGGGGGCCCAAACCTGATGTTCCTTTAAATGTTGTTTCTTTCCTATTGGACTGCCAGTTTATTGGTGTTGGGCCTAGCCCCTCTTGTTAAGGTAATTAGCTTTTTCCATGGAAATTAATTAGAATTTTAGCTATAGTTGGTGTTAACTATTTAAGTCTTTCAATTAGAACAGGAGTTGAACCATATTAGATAACAATAGTTCTCCAAATTTTAGTTCGAATGTCCTTTTAAAAATGGAATCGAGGTGCGCCGCGCCAAATAAATCACAAATTGCGTGGCCCTCTTTAATTATCTCTTTAAAATCCTTAGAACTCGGGACGTGCCATTTAGCGAATTTTCATGGCCTCCCGTAAAGTTAACAACGCGTTAGTTGCATTAGGCGTGTTATTTAATAATATTACATTCCTAAACTCGGGTGCACATTTATGTGACCCAAATCCAAATTCCAACTATGTTAAAATATGTCAAAAACCAGGGGTGCATTTATGTGACGTGGTTCGAGACGTGTTTTAATAACGTTGCAATTTTCCTTAAAATTAATTTAAAGAGGTAAATAAGTTAAAATTGCACATAGGTTCAAAATGTATTAACATCAGATAATTAAGCCGAATATAGCAGTTGAGCGACCGTGCTAGAACCACGGAACTCGGGAGTGCCTAACACCTTCTCCCGGGTTAACAGAATTCCTTACCCGGATTTCTGGTGCGCGGACTGTTAAACAGAGTCATTCTTTTTCCTCGATTCGGGATTTTAAACCGGTGACTTGGGACACCATACATCTCCCAAGTGGCGACTCTGAAATCTTTTAAATAAATGAATCCCGTTTCGATTGTCCTTTAATTGGAAAAACTCCCTTTATTATACCCTCTTCCGGGGGTGTAGGTAAAAAGGAAGTGTGACACTTGCATATACAGCGTTCCCACATATAATAAAGTAGCAAATAACCAATCAAGTCCTAATTCCCTTAAGTCAAAGTTAGGCACGACACTTACCTGTTTCCGCAATCAAATCAACACTCAACCACAGCCTTCCCTTTAGAATTAGCCTCCAAACCAATCAAATCTAGCCAAATATAGTTCAAATAATTCAAAATAAGCTTTAGAACTGCCTTCGAATGAAAAAAATTCAATCTTTAATGAAATTGAAAAAATTCAACAAAAGTCATCCCCAGACTTGCTTGGTCAAAACCCGAGATTCAGACAAAATCTGATTACCCATTCACTTTCGAGCCCGATTATGTAATTTGTTTCGAAATCCGACCTCAATTTGAGTTCTAAATCTCAATTTGACAAAATTTCTAATTTCTACCCCAAACCCTTAATTTCTACCATGAAATTCAAGAATATCATAAATATAGTATATATCTTTATTTTCAACCTATATATTGTGATTATGTACTGATTTTTTAAAATTAGGATATGTAAAGGTAGCTACTTAAACTTCAGCAGCTTAAGGTAATAATTATATTCTTTCTTATTTCTTTCTCACACATTCTATTATAGGGCTGTCAATATGGGCTTGGTCCGTTGGGCCGGTCCAACTCAGCCCGTGATTTAATACGGTTGGACTAAGATTGTAACAATTCAATCAGTCGTTTTCTTTTTAAAACTACGTTCCCCAATAAGACTTTTCGTAATGCCAGAGGAATCATTACCGTAAGGCATAGAGGGGGAGGTCATAAGCGTCTATACCGTAAAATCGATTTTCGACGGAATGAAAAAGACATATATGGTAGAATCGTAACCATAGAATACGACCCTAATCGAAATGCATACATTTGTCTCATACACTATGAGGATGGTGAGAAGAGATATATTTCCGTTTTTTAAAGAACAAGTTAATGGTCGAGTAAGAAATAAGAGTAGTAGATCATATTCGATGAAAGAAAAAATCGAATAATTGGAATCCATAGTTTTACGTGCTTTTTCTATTTTATGATTTGCGGGGATGGTTAGTTCGGGTTTTGGAAGGGTTCGGGTTGAAATCGGAACATTTGGTTCCTTAAGGTTGGCTAAAAAGGCTAAGTTTGACTTCGGTCAACATTTTGAACAACGACATCGGAATTAGGATTTGACGGTTCCAATAGGTTCGTATGGTGATTTCGGACTTGGGCGTATGTTCGGATCGGGTTTTGGATGACCCGGGAACGTTTCGGCGCCTAATAGTGAAAGTTGATTCTTTGAAGGTTTTGAAGTTCTTTAAATTTGGTTTGGAGTAGGTTTTGGGGACATCGAGATCCAAATGGAATTCCGAGACCGGAAATAGTTCCCTATAGTGATTTAAGACTTGCACGCAAAATTCAGTGTCATTTCGAGTAGCCTAAGTATGATTCGACGCGTTCGGAGCGATTTGAAAACTTGAAGTTCATATTTTTATTCAATTTGGTTTTAGGGTGTAATTCTTGATTTTGTTGTTGTTTTACGCATTTCGAAAGTTCGAGCAGGTGCGTATTATGTTTATAGACTTGTTGGTGTAGTTGGACGGGGTCCCGAGTGGCTCGGGTGTGTTTCGGACCACCCGTAGAAAAGTTTGAAAAACCGAAAATTTCCAGTTTTGGTTTCCTTCTACGCAAACGCATAAGGACCCTCACGTTCGCATAGAAGGATTTGGTGGGACTGGGGCTGGGGGCATTTTTCCCTTCGCGTTCGCGTAGGCAGCGCCGCGTTCGCGAAGGCCTGGGCTCTTTGGCCTTCGCGTTCGCGGTTGAAGGGTTGCGTTCGCATAGAGGACTGGGCCACCCCTATTTCCCTTCGTGTTCG
This sequence comes from Nicotiana attenuata, assembly GCF_001879085.1. Taxonomy (NCBI): domain Eukaryota; kingdom Viridiplantae; phylum Streptophyta; class Magnoliopsida; order Solanales; family Solanaceae; genus Nicotiana; species Nicotiana attenuata. Next base: position 128,355 of record NW_017671500.1, read on the forward strand.
TAGGCCTGGCCCCGTGTTCGCGTAGAGCCTTTTCTGGGCTCCTCAGGCCTTTGCCTTCGTGATCGCGTATGCTTGGCCGTGATCGCATATAAGGATCCCTGGGCAGAAACATTTTAAAAAGGGACTTTGGCCTTCCCTCTCATTTTTTTACATACTTGGACAATTTTGGAGTTTCAAAAAGGGGGATTTCAACCTAGCTATTGAGGGTAAGTAATTTCTACCTAATGTGATTAATGCATAGATTATGGGTAGATTTTAATATATAAATTTGTGAAAGTTATGGGTTAGATGTAAAACTTAGGTTTTTGATAAAAATGGGATTTAACCACAAAATTTATTTTGGAACTTAGGAAAAATTATATATTTGAGTTCATGAGGTTATAGGTAACAACTTTCTTCGAAAATTTCCGGAATCTGGGCACATGGGCCGGGGGTGAATTTTAGGAATCCTACATTGGGATTGAATAATCAGTTTAATAGTTGGAATATGAACTTTCGAACATGTAATGATTAATTTATATACCATTGGATTAGTTTTGGATTGCTGGGCACCGAATTGAGGGCTTGAGCACAATCTTGGATCGGAAAGTAGGCTTTGAGACGAGGTAAGTCTCTTTTCTAACCTTGTAAGAGGAAATTAACCCCATAGATGAATTGATTAATATGTGCTGCTATTTGCGGGGGCTACGTACGCATGAGGTGACGAGAGTCCGTACATAACTAATAATTATGCTATTGTCCGGGTAATCTAGGACCCATACCATGCTATACTTACGATGTTTGCACCCTACTTGTTAACTTAGTTGCCTAAATCATGTTGGGACTTGAACAAATAATTTTAAAAGGTTAAATTTCATTTACTTGAATTCTTGGATGGGTCACTTGACTGTTATTGAGAATTTGTGTTTCTTTAAATATTAGCCTCTTAATAAATCTTAAATCGGCTGTTAAAAAGTATTTTCCATTTTGTGGAGCTAGCCTGATGCCTCGGTAGCAGATAGATGCATCTATGGTTCGTATTGTTCGACCATCGGCAATGCACAGTTTAAATATTTTATGTTGGATTGGGTCTTACGATCTCGGCATAAATTGCACGTAATAATCTTTGGAATTAATTAAAATTGACACTGCTTCATTGGCTTGAGATATAGATTGCTAAATGATGGAAAGAAACTTGGAATTTATTATTAGTGAGAGGATTGCCTATTATTTTCCCGTGATTTAGCTTTCAGCTATATTTATGTAATCTATTGTTAGTTATAATTTTGACATTTCATTGTTAGCCCATAGTAAGTGTCAAAGTCGACCCCTCGTCACTACTTCTTCGAGGTTAGATTGGATACTTACTGGGTATATGTTGCTTATGTACTCATGCTACACTTCTGCACTAAATGTGCAGGATCTAAGGCAGGAGGATCTGGATGTCAGTCCGGCGGGCTTCCCTGATTCCCGAGGCTTCGCGGTGAGCTGCCCTTCTGAGCCGGTTTAGCAGCAGTCGGAGTCTTTATTTTTCTTGTATTTTCTGTCTATTTCACTTCAGACAGTAGACTAGTATTCTTTTATATATTCTACTAGTTGCTCATGCACTTATGACACCAGATCTTGGCACACACTAGTAGACTTGTGGTTTTGGTTTATTTCTATGGTTATGATTGCAATCAGTTGCTTTCGTTTTATTTATTTTAAATCAGTTATTTCTTAAATATTTTAAATTAAGGAAAATTTAATTACTTGGAAAGCTATTAAAAAAGGAAATCACGTGGTTGGTTCATTATTGGCTTGCCTAGCGGCGGTGCTGGGCGCCATCACAGCCTATAATAGAATTGGGTCGTGAAAAAATCATTTAAAAATGGGGTATTTAAGTCATGTCCAAATAAGCCTGTGTCCCGTGAGGCTTGACCGAGGCTGAGCTGGCTGGCTCATGGGCTTAATAACATATTTAATTAAAAATATAAAAAATATAAGAAACTAAAAATTACAAGAAGAGTTAGAGGCGTATCCAGGATTTTAGCAGGATGGGTGCACTATTAAGAAAAGATGGATCCAGACTATAAATTTTACAGGTTCAACCGTTAGTTCTTACGATTTCCTCTCCATTGCACTTTTGGATTATAAGTTTAATTTTTTTTATTTTAAAAAAATAATAATTTTCTTACATCTATATCTATTTTCCATGTTGAAAATAGTGAGATCAGTTGAACCCATTAACCATACGCTACATCACATAATGCTCCTAGTTTTAATATACACATTTTGTTTAATCATCTAAGATTTTACAGTGACAAAAGAAGAATAGGTATTTCAATGTGAGAAAATTTTGAAAGGATAAACTAAACCAAAAAAGAAATAGAAAGAAAAAGTACTTAATTAATACGCAAAAAAACACCAGACACGCCCATCTCCCGTGGGCGTCTACTTCTAGAAAAGAAAAAGAACAACAAGATTGATATAAGATTCAAACTCACAACCTCACATAGAGATGTATACCCAATAATCATCACATCATATAATATTTTTAGCATGGGTGCACACACATATATTTAAATATTTTTGAGAAAAATATAGCATTACTATACATGATTTAGGGCAGGGAGTATGTGTTCACCCTAAAGAATCCCCTAGATACGCCCCTGAGAAGAGTAGTCTATTCTTTAACTGGTAATATTTTTTTTGCGAATATAAATTTTTATGGTTCTTAAAATTTTAGTTATATCTTAATGTTTAACTAATTAACATAGCATATGATTATATATTTAGATGCATAAAGATGTTAACTTTGTTTCACAGGAGGATTATTAGTGTTGGATATGCCATGAGCACCTTGAAAATATTTTTGAGTAATATGTTTTGAATATTAATTTTTATAAATGATGGGTCGGCCCCTGGGGACTTGTGATTCACGTAGAGCTGGGTTGGGCTAGCCATTTTAAGGCCCATCGAAATAGTGGACCGTCCCAACCCAACCCATCAAATGCTAAAGTTCATGTGGGTTGGACCAGCCCGTATTGACAGCTCTATTCTATTAACCATGGTCCTAGAGTTTCTACTAGAATCTTCCGATTCCTAACAAAATAATTTGTTAATTATTACCCTTCCCAACATATTACTGATTCAGATTAGTAATTCGTTACTTTATATAAAAGGTTATTGTTTAACCAATCCAAATAGCATTTGCTTGCTTGTCAAGTCAAGTTACCTGGTGCGAATAGGTTAGGAAGTATTTATACTGGTTAAAATCTCATGACTAGTTTTCAGTTTTTTGCCAAAAATTCCCAAAAATCAAAATTGCCCTTTGAGCTGTTGGCGTGGGCTTTAGTCTCACGGTTGGCCCATAATTGCATATTTAGCAGTACTCTCAAAAGACTAACTATTACAATGGGATATATATGTAGATGACAAAGATAAATGTGGCACTATTTTCAAAATAAACGAGTCCAAGTGTTATGCCTTAAACCAAGTGTCAACATGCATATACGGAGTTTTTACATGTGGCAAGCCTTCTAGAAGCTATGGACAAATGGCTTATTTTGTCCAAGTGTCCTCTTGCATATTTGTTCATGGACAAGTGTTAAACCAATTGTCAAGATTATCATCATTATTCTTGCCTATATATAGCCACAATCTACCCATCCGAATAATTATCAACAAAAGAAAGAAAATTATCTTCTCCTTTGTAGTTCAATCATTACCTAGCTACATAGCCATTATCATATCAATTATTAAGCTTTCTTCTATAGTCCCATTTCGGCCAAATTCTTATTCACAAGTTATTTCTTTTACAGTTTTTCAACTTGCTGGATTTATTATTAATATTTTGCTGATTCCTGTATCCTCTAAATAAATAGAGATGGGCTTGTTTAATCCTGGGAAAACATTTCACATTGCTAAAATAGTTTCTTAGAACAATGCCTAGCTAGCGACTCAAGCCAATCCGTGTGTTTTCGCTTACAAATAATATTATTGCAGTATTATTATCGTTATTTTTCGGTGTCATTTCCCCACAATCTAAGAAACTATGGCAAGTAATACTACTACGAATTTTTTTGATGGTGCTACCAATTTTGGTATTGTCTCTGCTGCTACTGTTTCAGCTGTCCCGCCAGATATCCATGGTGTTGCAAATACGTTATTGCATCCACAACTTTGGCATACACTAATGTCAAAACACAAGTATGTAAATAGACATGGTTACATAAATGCTAAAATTAAAACCTTCAAGAAAAATGCACCTCAATGACAGAAGAGTTGAGATAAATGACAATCTCGCTAAGTCAAAATTAAATTTGACTAAAGCGGATAATATATGTAGACGATTGAATTTTATTTGAGTTTGAGTCCATTAAATTATTTGGACCACATGATAAATTCAAAGACGTGTCAGCCCAAACAATGATTACGGGCTAGAATAATTGAATTTATTATTTAAATCCAATATGCGTATATGGATTTAATTAAGAGCCTGAGTTAATTGGGCTAGTTCATCTTGTTGGACTTCAAATGATAAGCCCAGAATCCATGCCACGTGTCAAATGACATGGCACGCCAAGTCAAATCAAGGGCCACTAAAATTATGCCACGCGCATAAGTGATGTAGCATGCCAAGTCAAATGTAAGGACCAATCAAATGTCGCCAAATATTCAAATGACATGGTTCAACCAATTATGTGCAAGCTTATCATATAGCTTTAGTGATAGGTTTGATGACTCAAGTTGGCCAATCAAATTGGAGGAAAAAGATATGTGTTTATCACAAGTTCCCTCCCCTACAACTATAAATAGGGGATCTCCATAAGGACAAAGGGACAAGAAAAAAGGATACATATTGAAGCTCTCCTCCACAGTGGTGATTCGCAAGTCTTCCGCATAGCAAGAAGTCGTCGTCTCCAAGGGGTGAACCGCAAGTTTTCCATCCTCCACGTTTGTGATCAAAGTCTAGCTCCGCATTCGTGGTCAAATCCCAACAACAAGTGGTCCATCAATTCAAGAACAAGCGAAGCTTTCGAACTGACGGTCGTGAGGAGAAGAATCAGAGGATTACATCTTTTAAACTTAATATTGTTCAAAGATTGTAACCCGCATAAATTATTGAAGTACAAATACTTTTATTTGTCGCTATATTTCTTGTCTTGATTATTATTTTTAGGAACGAAATTTTAGTTGTTACAATATAGTTGTTGCAGTCATTTTCCATAATGTGGCCAATGTGAGAGATTTGGTGATAGATTTTGGTATTACTAGGCACATTTGTGCAAACAAAAATAAATTTTTGTCTTACACCCGAGTTGAGGAAGGAGAAGAAACTATTTATCTTGGTGACTCAAGAACAACTCGTGTTCTTAGAAAAGGAAAAATTCTTCTCAAACTCACATCTGGTAAAACTCTAGCATTGAGTGATGTATTGCATGAACCTAATATCCAAACCAATTTGGTTTCTGTGGGGTTATTAGGAAAAGTTGGAGTGAAGGTTTCATTTGAAAATAATGAGGTCGTATTGACCAAATGATATTTTTTTTGGGCAATGGATATTTTAACCATGATTTATTTGTGCTTAATATTTTCGATATTAGTAATAAAAATGCATCTTCTCTGCTTATATGGTTGAGTCAATTTCTTTGTGGCATGTTAGACTAGGTTAATGTCGCGTATATAACGAAAATGTTGTCGCTAGGATTAATATCTTATTTAGACTCAAATAATATTTGTGAAATATGTGCTAAAGCTAAAAGTACTAGAAAGACTTATTTTTCGGTAAATAGAGAAACTGAATTATTATCCTTGATTCATACTGATTTAGGCGATTTAAAGCAGACTATGACTAGAGGTGGTAAAAGATATTATGTGACTTTTATTGGTGATTATTCTTGATATACTAAGTTGTATTTGCTTAGAAATAAATGATGCTTTTAATGCTTTTATTTCTTATAAAACTGAGGTTGAAAATCAACTTAGTAGAAAAATCAAGAGAATTAGATCTGATAGAGGTGGATAATATTTATCTTTAAATGATTTTTATGAAAAGAATAGAATAATTCATGAAGTAACTCCGCCTTATTCACTTGAGTTGAATGGAGTATCTGAAAGGAAAAACAAAACATTGAAAGAGATGATGAACTCTATGTTAGTTAGTTCTAATGCTCCTGATAATTTGTGAGGTAAAACTATTTTATCTGCATGTCACTTATAAAATAGAATACCACATAGAAGAACCGGCAAAACTCCTTATGAATTATGGAAGGGTTATAAACCTAACTTGAAATGTTTAAAAGTGTGGGGTTGCCTTGCTAAAGTTCTTTTACCTGAACCTAAAAACAGAAAAATAGGTTCTAAAACTGCTGATTGTATGCTTATTGGATATGCTGAACATAGTGCTGCATATAAATTTTTTGTTTTATAAAGTAATGTGCTTGATTGCAATATTATGATTGTGACAAAGAATGTTGAGTTCTTTGAATATATTTTTTGATTAAAAATATACTAATGAGGGAGGTCAATTTTCTTCTTCTTTCCGTCTCCGATGATGATATTGTTTTGGCATATATTTTATGTAAAGAGTATTTGGAAATGCCTATAATGTAATTGAGCTCCCTCCTTAGTAAGATAAAGTCCCATCAGAGGCGGATCTAGCATTTCTAATATATGAGTGCACTACTAAAAAAAAGAGACAAAATATATTAAATGAAAAACGATCCCTATTCCTCTTGGTAAACAACTAAACCTTCAACCAAGGCACCATTTAACCTTCTTTGAGCTTGAGTGCCAACACTTAATATTATACCAACACAACAACAATTCAGTGAAATCATACAAGTGCAGTCTGGGGATGGTAGTGAGTATGTAGACCTTACGCCTATCCGTGAGAGTAGAGAGATTGTTTTCGAAAGACCCTCTGCTCAAGAAAACGAAAAGAGACAATATATCAGTACCATCATCAAAAAGCATGGAAATAATAACAACAACATAAGAATCAGAAAATAAATGAAAAGCAATAACAAGAACAAGTAAATAAGGCACGGTACTATGAAAAATAGAAGAATAGTGTGAATACAACATTAACCACTAGCAGTCTAAGATAAAATCCTATCATAATAGCCTCACACCCGGTACGAAGTAGAAAAATATTGTTCAACCACTTCCTAACCTACAACCTTATTGCTCGATATCCACACCTTCCTATCAAGGGCTACATCCTCAAAATCTGAACGCACGTCATGTCTTGCCTAATCACCTCTCTCCAATACTTCTTAGACCGTCCTTTACCTCTTCTTGTACCCACCAAAGTCAATTACTCACACCGAACCATCTGAGACTCGCTTCCCGATCTGGTCATCCAAACACCTTACACCGCAAAGTTAAAAAGAGCAAAAAGAAAAGCTCACCGACTAATCCTCATGACCTCATCTAACGTCTTTCATTTTTTTCCTCATACTAACAAAGATTAATTTGATTAAACAATTGATTTTAATTGACAAACATGAGTGATTTTTGAATGATACCTCAAACATGAAAAAATACTCTGAAAGAACGAAGGAAGTCTATGTAAATGCGAAGGGAAAATTTGTTAATTCGCACCTAATGCAGAAGCAACAATTAAATAACTTTCTACAACGTGGTTATTCAATCTACTATTTTCGAAATTAATTTTATTACGTACACTAATACTAATTCTAAAGTGCAGATTCTGAAATTGGTTGAATTAGACCCAATTTGCCGACTGAATCATTTTATGTCGACGAAAAATTGATAGGAATTACATTCACCCCCTTTGGGGTTTTCAAGATTTTTGAAGTTAAACTTAGAGCACGGGCTACCTGATTATAAATAATTAAATAGTTGGTAAGTTTTAAAAGCTGAAAAACATTTTAAAGTGTTAAAAATAATAAAAATTTATTGATGTATTTAGTAAAAATATTGATAAGTTGTTCTTTTATTTTAAATAAGTAAAATATCCTTAAAATTTTATAAACATTATATATTTTTTTTATGAAAGAAAGGGAGAAACGATAGATATGGAGTGAAAAGTAAGTTCGAGGTTATGTTTTGGGAAAGGTATTTTAATTTTAAAAAATATTAAGGATACAATAATAAAAATTCGGTCAAACCAAAAGTGTTTATAAGTTGAAAAATCATAATTGAGGAAAGTGACCAACTTATAGGTTTTGGTTGATTTTGGCGTATAAACACTTTGAATGTTTACCAATCGCGTAAATAAGCTAAACAATACTTATAAGCTTATTTGACCAGTTTAAAAGCTTAGTCGGATACCCTCTTAATGATCTTCTTAGTTGAATTTTTTTCTTTCTTATTTGTAAGGAAAAAAAAAAGTAACAAACTGAACATTAAACTGAAGGCATATACTTATAGAGCCAATCCATTTTTATATCACTAATTCTTCAACCCGAATTATTAATTCAGGTGCTCATGTGTTTATATGTACTAATATTCTAAGAGGGAAAATCAGTTTCAAAATAAAGCATGTATTATAATTAGTGAAAGATGAAGTATATATCACAAGAAAAAATCAGACATTTGTGTTTTAAAAATGTAATGTCAAATACTTTTTTAAATATTTAATATAGCTAGCATAATAATTAATTGGTTTGTGCTTCGTCAACAACTCAACGCTAAATAAAGTTGGATTAGACAAGAGATGGGATTATTTTGTGATAACTTGCCTAATCAGAATAAAAACAGCTTCTAAAAGAAAGATTTTAAGTTTAACTTTAGAATTATTCCTTGACGTGACTTCTTGCCCACCACCCATTCACTCCCAATATCCTACAGCCTAAGTAGGATTAGTTTATCTATTTTGCATAACTGATATAACTGTATTTTTGCTTAGATTCTTTTCAGACGGGGAAAAGTATTCTCTTTATATTCAGGATCTGTTTGGAAAATTATGGGCAATTATCTGGCTATGTAATTACTATATTAATAAAAAATAAACTCGCCACATAAACTAATATTATAAAGACAAGTGTCATGGGAGTTAAAACGATAAAGAATAATGACATATACTGAAGATGTAAGCAACACCCACGGGATCGCTTGTGTAGACACCGTACCTGTCAGTCTTGAGATTGGATATAAGTAAATAGTTACGAGACTGATAATTAAGGTCATTAGTAGCTATGGATACGGAAAGGTCATTACTAGTTACGAATATGGAAAGAATCAATCAAATTCTTAATTATACGTGAGTTGTTATTATTGCCTCGGCCGTTAAAATCACTCACGTATCGGGCAATTAATGCAATAAATGATAGTAACGGTCAGGAGCTAAACCAGGCAAACAGTTATAAGAAATAGTACTATTTAAACCCCCTTCCTATATTACATACCCCATCAGTAAATGTGCAAAGTTATACTATCAATTATCAACATTCTCACTATTCTCTATTATTGAAAGAATTGTTCTTTTCTACAGGAAGAAAGCGGCAACTAGCAATAAGAATATTTCTATTTCCTTACTCTCAGTTTAATTCTTTGTCAGCATTATTCCTTTTTTATATCAATTATAATTGGAAAAATAAAGTTCATTGGTTGTTAGAATTCCAAATTATTCAATTTTTTCAAATACTTTTTTTGGGTTAAACAAATTGATTCTGTTACCAGAAAGCTAACAATCGTTTCATGTTCTATTTCTATATTTTCTTTAGTGATAAATTATGTCTGGAACATACCAAATTACTCAGCAGGAGAATGGCAAGGGGGAATCTCCTCCACACAATTCACCCACATATTCCCCACAACACTCATGCGATAATTCACCCATTAGATCTGCTAGTCGCAACATTGAGTAGCGAAATGAAGAATAATCAGTTTTGCAAGATGATTCGAAGCAATTCATTGCTCGGCAAATTGGTGAAGCTTTACGAGCCTTGAAAGGCAGTGTGTCAAATGTAGTTCCTGATCCATAGCCGGTTAATATACAGAAAATTCCAACTCGGGACTTAAAAACTCAGAAAGTGGAAAAATCCCGAATAACTCTGGAGCGGAGGTTTAGGTATCCCAATTAATTATGATTTACAAAATCAAGTTTTAACCTCGCAGAAATAGCTCAAGGTTAGACATAGACGCTAGACCTGACGTGATTCAGAAACCGGAGAAGAATGATACTCAAAACAACAGAGGATCTCAAAGCTATTATCTTATTTATTCACTAGCCCGTGAGAAAAGTCTATATTGGGACAAACTTAAGTCGAATTTAAAAAGTAAGTTAATTCAATTTTTGCGGGCTAACGCCAATTATTTTGCTTGGTCGCGTTCAGAATATTTCGCCAGAGGTAATGACTCATAAACTAAACGAAGATCCATTACACTCACCGGTGAAGCAAAAGAAGAGAAAGTAAAGTAATTTTAAACACCAGGTAATATGAAAGGGGTACACACTCTTGAAAATTGGTTCGATTCGTGAGGTAAAATATCATGACTGGTTAGCAAATACTGTCGTAGTTCCTAAAAAAGAATGGTACATGGTGAATACGTGTAGATTATACCAATTTGAATAAGGCATGTCCTAAATATTCATTTTCTTTGCCGCATATAGATCAATTAATTGATTCTACTACCGGTCCCCATTTGTGGGATTATACTGGGTTGTAGTAGTAGTTGTTGTTGTTGTTGTACTGCAGGTCATGAGATTTTAAGTTTTTGGAAGCTTATTCTGGATATAATCAAATTAAACTAGATCCTAAAGACGCGGAAAAAACTTCTTTTATTACAAAAAAGGGGACTTAGTGTTATAAAGTTATGCCATTTGGTTTGAACGATGCTGGTGCTACTTATCAAAGATTGGTAACCAAAATATTTAAAGAACATTTGGGGAATACTATAGAGGTGTATATAGATGACATACTGGTAAAATCAACACAAGCAGAAGATCATCTCAAGCATTTGGAAGAAACTATTGCAATTCTTTAGAAGTACAATATGAAGTTGAACCTAGAAAAGTGTGCATTTGGTGTAGCATTAGTAAGTTCTTGGGTTTTCTCGTGTCTAACTGGGGGATCTAGGTGAATCCAGCTCAAATTAAAGCAATTGAATAAATATCAGACGGGTTTTCCAGCAAAAAAGAAGTGCAAAAACTCACGGGAAGGATAATATCTCTGGGGAGATTCATATCTAAGTCCTCCGAAAGATGTTTCAAATTTTTCTCGTTGTTAAAAAAGTAAAATAAGTTTGAATAGACAGATGAATTCCAAAAAGCATTGAGAGATTTAAAAATATATCTGTCAAAACCTCTTTTGTTGTCAAAGCCAAATGAGGGGGAGAGACTGTTGGATTATTACAGTGAGTGCGGTATTAGTTCGTGAAGAAAAGAGTACGCAATCTCCTATCTACTATGTTAGCAAAGCATTGTCGGAAGCTGAAACAACATATCCACATTTAAAAAAATTAGCACTAGCACTAATAATGGCAACACAAAAATTATAACCTTATTTTCAATATCATCTCATATTTGTTGTGACAACTTTTTCATTACGAAATATTTTGCATAAGCATAAGTTATTAGGAAGATTATCCAAATGGGCAATTAAACTCAGTAAGTATGATATTGTTTATCAACCACGAACTGTCATAAAGTTGCAGGTACTAGCAGATTTAGTAGCAGACTTTAGTTCGAACCTACTGCACGGGGCTGAAAAAGAGGAACCTGCTTCTACCGGGTCTAATCTGAGGACTTGGATTTTGTACTCTAATGGATCCTCCAATGTAAGGGAACAAGTTTGGTTATTGTCTTAAAGCACCCACTGGAGAACTTGTTAGACAAGCAATAAAATATTATTCTATTAGTAATAATAAGGTCGAGTATGAAGCGGTGGTTGCAGGTTTGGAACTTCCAAAAGAAATGGGAATCGAACAAATCAAAATTAAAAGTGAGTCTCAACTGGTAGTTAATCAAATGCAAGGAAATTATATGGCAAGAGATACATGGATACAGCAGTACTAGGAAAAAGTACGATATTTATTACATTACTTTCGAGAATGGAAAGCTATATAGATTTCAAGAGAAGAAAATGCAGAAGCAGACGCATTGGCAAAACTTGGGTCGATGGAAGACATAACCAACTCTTAAAATGCAATAGTGATGCATTTATTTCATTCAGCACTCGACCAAACCTAACGCGAGGTAAATTTTAATAGTTTAATGTGGAATAGCCAAAATAAATTCATAAATTATTTGCAGCATGGAATATTGCCTGAAGATAAAAATAATCTTAACAGCTATGAATGCAAGTTGCTCGAGAATTGGTTAGTAGAAGGAAATTTGTACCGAAATATTTTCAGTGGACCCTTAGCTAAGTGTCTTGGCCCCAGACAAACCGAATAAGTAATGTGAGAAATGCATGAAGGACACCGCAGAAATCATGCAAGTGGTAAATCATTGTTAAAAATATAGATAAGATATGGATATTATTGGCCACAAATGGAAGAGAAAACATAAAATTTTGTGAAAAGGTGTGATAAATGTCAACGGTATGTAAATCAATTACATCAATCGGCAGAGCTACTTCATTAAGTACTCTCACCATGGCCGTTTGTGAAATGGAGGATTGATATTGTAGGTCCATAACCACAAGCACCAGAAAAGGTAAGATTTTTGTTGGTCTTAGACGAGCGCAAAACACAAAAAATTATTGCTCGCTAGTCAAAGATAGTATAGTTTAATTACCGTCTCCACGGGGATTGAATTTAAATAGTGTCAAATAATTTTCACTTGATCACTATCCAGAAAAATTAACACTTGATTTGATGATTATCAACTACAATTAACTACTAAAAAAATAAGCAATTAACAATTGATCACAAAAGACAACAAATAAGAAACAAAGAAATAACAATGAGAGAATTAAGGGTAATTGACTAGATAGGTGCAACATAGTTGACTTGAGATCCAATTCTTGAGTTAGTTCACTCTATAATACTGTTGATTCTCACGAACTCAATAGATAATTAGATTACACTTGAAGTTAATGTTTCTCTTTCAATTAAACGTTAATTTCAGTAGTTAATCCAATTGAAGAACGGTAAACAATTGCAACGAACAAAATGATGGTTATAATCTAAAGGGTCATTTCTCACGAATATTCCCTTATTTTCTAGTTAGATTAACAATTCAAGAGACTCTTTTGATTATATATTTGAATCACGAATTTAAACTAGAGCATATGATGTAAAGAAATTCAATATCGAGCTCCTCTTTCGATTAAACAAAATAAGAAATAACTACACAATACGAATTAAAACTCAATCATTTAATACCAACAATTATCAAGAATTGAATCCCTAATCAAGTTATCAAAATACCATATTTTTCAACACCCTAATGGAAATTACTCCATAACAATGGAAAAAGCCATCTCAATAAGATTTAAGACATAGAAAACATCAATGCTAATGATTCGATACAAACTCCCGTATTGCACCGATTGTTGGTTGAAATATTGATGAATTCTTGTGTCTTCTTGCCTTGGTTGCTTCTCAAATCCTTCGCATGTCAAAAGTCCCTTCAAAAAATATATTTTTGGCATATTTATACCCTGTAGTAATGGGCTCGGACTTCAAATCTCCAAATTGACTTTTTAACTCGAAATCACTTCCTTCAAGGCATAAAATACGTAATAAGTGTAATTCAATATCATTTAAGCTCAAACACACATAAAATGCAGTAATTAGATCGCAAACTTAAGTTTCTAGTCTACCATCAACACCCCATACTTAGACCATTGCTTGTCCTCGAGCAATCTATACTTCACATAGGACGACCTTTTCATCAAACAACTTTCCTGGCACATTAGACCAATAATTTTTAAAGCAGACTAAGCACCCTATTATAACATCCTAACCTCAGAGCTCGATTCAAAACCACCACGTATTTTTTTCACAACCTGCTCACTTACTCTAACATAGAAGTCAAAGTCATATACCTTTCCTTCGCAAGTCATGTTCCCTCACACCAAAAGAAAATAGAGAGTAGTTCCACACAAAATAAAATTCAAAAACATAGAGGAACTCAAGATAGACAGAATTCACTCACTCTTATAATCAAAATTTTTATGCCATAGAAGACGTATCATAGGCTTGCCCGTAGTGTAATACTCTACTAATTGAGCTCATTTAGTCAGAGATCAAGTAGGACTTTGATTTGGCTGTAATGTAGGTTGCGGTACGGGTAGGATACGATTTGGATATAGTGACTACACCTCCCTGAGAACTTTAATACATATATATTAATAATTCAAGCCCCACACATATGTTGAACCAAACCCCAACCTTCACATCATATTAATACCAAGCTCCCAATTTCTTTAAGCATAGACAAAACAAGATTTACCACTAGCAAGGAATAATTTTCTTTATAATATATACAAACATCAATTTTTTTCTTCCTCTTCTAGATTCTGATTTCCTCTTTTTCTTTTTTGAATTCCCTACAAGTGGTCTCACAATTTTTTTTCAAATAGTGCACCTTTCTTTTTTTCTATAGTTCCAATCGAAAACCCAACTGTACATCCACTTAGGTTTTAACAAGCTCATAAATATATCAAGTGATCATAGAGAGGTAAAAGATTCAAGCAGATGGCCAATTCAACAAAAGGGTCAGGCTTGTAGTGTGGTTGCCAAAGAAATTATATTACAGGCTCAACGGGACTAACTAGGATACACAACAATTAGACGGGTTACAGACATATAATTGGCTCACAAAGAAATGCCTATATCACTTCCTTTACTAAACAAGATTGCTATTTCGCTTTGCAAACACACGGGGCAAGTTCTAGACATCAACTGGCATGCACAAAATATCATCACAAAAACCTCACTCATACATTGGCACATAACTCACTTAGGATCGGATCTATCCTGACTCTCTAGTCAAAGTAGTTAAGCAAAGTCACAATCAACCAGTTTAAGACACTTATCTATGAGTCAAGAACTCAGCCTAGGCGTCACAACTAAGGCACTCACCACTCTCTAGTCATATGCAATCAAGGAAAATTGCTTCAATTTAGCGCTATGACTCGAGATTCTTTATTCCTATAAAACTAAAATAAAAACTAGCTATACCCGATTCAAGTAAAACCTTAGAAAAAGAACCGCGGCACAAAGAAAAACCACAGGAGAATTATTACACTACCTACCAAAGTAAAATAAAATAAAATAAATAAAATAAAAGACATATTTTTGAATTTTAGATTTCTTTGATTTTTTTTTTTTGTATATTTCTCGTTCAACTTCAAATCTTCAAGAAATCAGTCGACGAAATCCATCGCTGGGAAGAGTCAAAACTAAACAATTAATTACTAACTATTACAGGCCGATAGAATTCAGAGTTATAATTTGCAGATCATATTGTCTAAGAAAGCAAGAAACAAATCAAACAAAGCCAATCGGCAAATAGAAAACAAACAAATACAAACAACTAGGAGCACCCCACCCCAGACTTAAGAAATTGCTTGTCCCCGGTGCAAAATAGTAAAACAAGAGTGAAAAGGTGACTCTCTGAGGCCCTTGGCCTAATCATCAGCACCCTCGAAGGTGCGCAAATAATCCTCATCGTCGGAGGAAATGGACTTCACATCCTCATCCGGTGGTAGTTGTCCTCCCTCTGCCAAGCCCAACCACTGTTGAGTGATAGCAGAAGAGGGGTGGTCCTGCTGCAGCTCCGCCAAGTCAGTCTCCCCCCAATATGAGCGAATGCACAAATCAGCAAAAAATAGCTGTAGTGTCTCCTCGACATAAAGCAGCCTCCGGTCCGAAGTAACAGCAGCAGCAGGAGGATCTATAACCGTCGTGATATTAAAGGCTTTGATAAGATATGACACAGGGATGGTCTGGTCATAATGAAACTCCTCCTCTACATGGTGCGCCCGCAACAGTCGAGTGATCATACTCGGGTAGTATAGGCGTCGATTCCCAAATGGTCGCACTCTCGCCATGTGCTCCAGCATGATTTTTTCTGAGATCAAACCGCATCCTCGTCAAAGAGGCATAGATCAAACACACTTTCAACCATGAGACATCAGTGTCACTTTGGGTAGGCATGATTTTGGCATTGATCAGCCGCAAAATAACCCTGGACGGACGCTGGAATGTGCCCTTCTTCATGTCCTTGTGGAAGTTATTAACATCCCACGTCCATGCGGTAGAAGAGTCAGCTCCAAATAGCTGTCGATGGATATTAGGATAGTTTGGCCGACAGAGAAACCTCTGAAGGTGCTTATGGGAGTGCTCTGTGAAATCCAAAATCCGATTGATCACTTGGGAGGAGAAGGGAATCACTTTACCTCATACCCGCACCACGTACACAGTATCCAGGCTGGCCTTAGGTTGCCAGCTGGGATAAAACTCCTTTACCAGGTTCACATTCACCACATCACCGGGACGGGACAGACTGTCAAAAGCCAGAATGTTGTCGTATATCTCATTATATTTTCGGGCCAACTTTCCATCATCGATAGCAACCTCAGGCTCCGGGTTCACCGCTAGAACGAACATCTAGAACCAATATCTAGCATGGGCTGGAATAGCCCGAATACCAAATTTGCACTCTTGGACCTCGTCGGCATCCGGGTCTATGCGTTCTATCTCTTCCTCCACTGGGGCAGTGGGTGGGGCCGCCTATCTCCTCTACGACTGCTTGAAGCAACCCTAGAAGAACCGATATTAGCACATTTGCTGGGTCGGCGAGACATTGTACCTGCACAAGAAGAACACAATTAGCCACAACACTTAGTACAAAAAGCAAGACCAAACAAGGAACCACCCCAAACTTATGTCATAGGCATGTTCACACATACAATTTATATCAGGGATTCAGACTACCCCATTGAAACACTTCACACATCTTCTCCAACCCGCCAAACCACCATCATAATATTACAACAACATAGACACAGACTACACTAGTGTAAAATACAAAATCAAGAAGCTAAACTAGTAACTAAGAAAAGAAAAGAAGAAGTTATACTAATTTGCTATTACAAAAGTAAGAAGTTGCAATACAACACTACACAAGTACTTGGCAGGAATCGAACACCCCAATTAGCACCTAGCAACACATTAGCATGGGGTGGGCAATCGAATAGCACTCGGGGCTAACACGTTAAAGTTTCACAAAATAAGAACATGACCTCCCACCCTACACTTATCATCAAGCATCACATTATCTCATAACAAATATCCAACAATTAAGCAATAAACTTTATAATTATGTCAATAAAGCATTTTATCAAACACATTATAGGCACTAAGTTCACCCCTTTATTTTCAACTCTACATGGTGAAGAACCACAACACTTATACACTAATCAACCACCCAACAATAACCAAAACATCACCACATTGTAACAATAGCATAAAGTGCTCCAATTTTGTACTAAATAATTATGAACTTTTGGCCATATAGGCACCCCCACCAAGCTTCATCACAAAACAATTCAAACATCATCAAGACACACTCAAAAATAATCTACAATCATAATAACAACGAAAAACCCACAAGTTTAGGCACAATTTTCGGCCAAAATTTGAAACAAATTAACTAAAAGATTAGCAAAAATCAATTACCTAGGGTTAAGAAAATCAAACTAAAACTATCTAATTCTACAACTAAATGGTAAGAAAAAAAAATAAGAGAAGACAAGAAGAATTTACCTCGACGAGTGATGGAAGTGGGAGAACTTGAGTGGAAGAAATTTGAAGAAGAAGAATGGGGAATTTGGGTGTGAGTTAGAGAAAGAGTTAAAGAGGAGTTAAAGTGAAAGGATGGAAAAAAAAGGGAAGGGGTCGGGTGTTAGAGTAACTGGGCGTCTCACTGTTTTCAATTTTGTTTAAATAATGGCCGAAATTATTAACTACCGCGTCGCGGGGTGCGGCGCCCCATGCGGCGCGGTAGTGGCATTTATCAAAAGCTCGATTTTTTTAAGTTAGAGAGTCATTTGGCCTGGCGCAGTGTAGGGCACGATGCCCCATGCGGCGCTAGGCCATTTTCCTCAGAGTTTTGTCGTACTTATTTTGTGTCAAATTCCTGTCTATAGTTGTCCAAACAAGTGCCACAACTCCTAAACTCTAATAATCTTAAACTACATTTATCTAAACTATTCTACAAAAGCAAGAAAAAGGGTTAGAAGTAGTTCTAAGTTATAGTCGTCAGCTTTACTCCGTCACTTCGGCTTATTTGATCACGATGCTAGAGGATTGCTTACCAAATCTTCCAACAAGGTACGGTTTCAACCTGTGACCATTCACCTTAAAGTTTTCATTTCCTTCCTCGTCTTGTATTTCAATAGTGCCATATTGTGAAACATGTCTTACCACGTACAGGCATGTCCATCTTGACTTGAATTTTCTGGGGAACAACCTAGGTCTACTATTGTATAGTAAGACTCTGTCCCCTTCATGAAATTTCTTTGGCTTAATCAGACGATCATGCCACCTCTTTGTCTTTTCCTTAAATATTCGCGCATTTTCATACGCGTCCAATTTAAACTCCTAACAATTTGTTCATCTGTGCCAACTTGTGTTCACCTGCAAGACTAAGATCAAGATTAAGTATCTTAATTACCTAATAAGCCTTATGTTCTATCTCAACTGGTAGGTGACACAATTTTTCATACACTAATTTGAACGGTAAAGTCCCTATGGTTGTTTTTAACGCAGTTCTGTACGCCCATAGAGCTTCATCCAACTCTATAGACCAATCATTACGAGAAGAATTAACCGTCTTTTTAAGAATTCATTTAAGTTCACGGTTAGCCACTTCAACTTGCCCAGTAGTTTGGGCATGGTACGTGGTTCCTGTTTTGTATGGGACCCCATGCTTGGATAGCAGTGCAGCAAACTGCTTATTCATAAAGTGCGACCCATTATCACTGATAATCACTCGAGATGTCCCAAAGCGGGTAAAGATGTTCTTTCGTAAGAACTTACTCATCACTCGAGCATTATTGGTCCTAGTAGGGATTTCTTCGATCCATTTAGAGACGTAGTCGATGGCTACTAGGATGTACTCATAAGAATGAGACGATGGGAACGGGCCTATGAAGTCAATGCCCCACATGTCAAAAATTCCACATACCAGAATGGAGTTGAGGGTATCTCATCCCTCTTGCTAATGTTGCATGTCCTTTGGCATTTGTCACATGCAGCTACATATGCCCGTGCGTCTTTATACAAAGTCGGCCAATAAAAACTAGTTTCCATGACCTTTGTTGCAATGCGATTTCCACCATAGAGTCCTCCGGCTGCTCCTTCATGGAAATGAGGCAGAATGCTTATCATCTCTCCTTCAGGAACACATCTTCGAATCACACCATTTGCACACAATTTAAACAAGAAAGGGTCATTCCAAAAATAACTTTTTACCTCACCTTGAAGCTTCCGTCTTTGATCACAAGAGAGGTCATGAGGCAACTATCCACTAGCCAAAAAGTTGGCTACATCATCATACAAAGGTGGCCTTTCAGAGATCGCAGCAATGGAGAAAATCTACTCATCAAGTAACTCTTCTCTTATTTCAACTATTTCAACCGGAGGTCTCTCAAGTCGAGATAGATGATCTGCCACTTGATTTTTTGTGCCTTTCCTATCTTTGATCTCCATGTCAAACTCTTGGAGCAAGAACACCCACCATATCAGACGTGACATGGACTCCTTCTTATTCAACAAGTATTTTAGGATTGAGTGATCAATGTGTACAATCACTTTACTCCCCACCAAATAGGATCTAAACTTTCCAAAAGCAAAGACCACATCAAAGAACTCTTTCTTAGTAGTGTCATAATTGAATTGAGCATCATTCAACATCCTGGTTGCATAGTAGATGGGCCTAAACATCTTATCTTATGTTTGCCCTAGAATTGCCCCCGCAGCCATATCACTAGCATCACACATTATTTCAAGTGGCTGGCTCCAATCAGGTACCACTATAATAGGAGCACTCACAAGCTTTTCTTTTATCAATTCGAATGCTCTTAAGCACTCCATAGTGAAAACAAACACGACATCCTTCGCTAGCAATGTTGCAAATGGCTTGGTAGTGCTGGAAAAGTTTTTGATGAATCTTCTATAGAACCCAACATGTTCCAAGAAACTCCTTATGCTTTTCATAGATGTCGGTGGAGGGAGCCTAGCAATTACATCAACCTTTGATCTATCCACTTCAATGCCATGTGCAGTCACTTTGTGGCCCAAGATAATTCTCTCTTTTACCATGAAGTGGCACTTCTCCCCGTTAAGAACTAGGTGAGTGGTTTCGCAACGTTTAAGCACAAGCTCCAAATTCTTCAAGAAATCATCAAAGTCATCACCAAAGAGGGTGAAATCATCCATGAATACCTCTAGACACTTCCTGTTTAGATAAGAGAATATAGACATCATGCACCTCTGAAAAGGGGCTGGTGCATTACACAATCCAAATGGCATTCTCCTGTAAACAAAAATACCTGACGGGCAGGTGAATGTAGTCTTCTCAACATCTTCTGGGGCAATGGATATCTGATTGTAGCCTGAGTACCCATCCAAGAAATATTAACATCCATGTCTAGCCACTTTCTCGAGCATTTGATCAATGAAGTGAAGTGGGAAGTGGCCTTTCCTTATTGCGTCATTCAGCCTTCTAAAATCAATGCACATTCTCCACCTAGTGACTGTTCTTGTTGGGATCAATTCATTATCTTCATTTTTCACCACTATCATGCCCCATTCTTAGGTATAACTTGCACTGGACTAATCCTCTGGCTATCGGATGGGGAAATTACTCCCGCATNCCAACATGTCCGCCGGTAAAGCAGAAGCTCAGAAAGTTCAAGCCAGACGTGAGTTTGAAAATTAAGGAAGAAGTTACCAAACAAGTCAAAGCCAAGGTCCTCAGGGTAGTGGAATATCCAACATGCTTAGACAACATTGTGCCAGTGCCAAAGAAGGACGGGAAGGTCAGAGTCTGTGTCGACTCCCGGGACCTCAACCGGGCCAGTCCGAAAGACGACTTCCCCTTGCCGAACATACACATCCTGATTGACAACTGCGCCAAGCACGAGCTGCAGTCATTTGTCGATTGTTTTGCTGGGTACCATCAGATATGGATGGACGAAGAAGACGAGGAGAAAACGGATTTCATCACGCCGTGGGGGATGTATTGTTACAAGATGATGCCGTTTGGATTAAAGAATGTTGGGGCCACCTACATGAGGGCCATGACTACTATTTTCCATGACATGATACACAAAGAGATCGAGGTGTATGTAGATGATGTCATCATCAAATCCAAGAAAGCCACTAACCACATGGAAGATTTAAGAAAGTTCTTCAATAGATTGAGAAGGTATAATGTCACGACCCTAGTTCACCAACCGTGAACATGTCATAACGGCACCTGGTCCCCATGACCGGGTAAGCCTAACATTTGCGGAAATATATTAATTGCGGAAAAATAGAGAAAATCAAATCAAATATCTAAAAGAAACTGTACTGAATGTCGCTTGGCAAGTACAACTCAATATCACGAGTCTAAAACAATTCCCAAAACCCAGAAACTCACGGGCAACACAAGCTACAGAAGTGTATAGTAAAGGTTCCAAACTCTAGAATTTCTAACAACCGAAAGAAGGAAAACTAAGTACTAAAGATAGAATAAGAGGGAGACTCGTCGGTCTGCGGACGCAGCAGATCTACCTCGAAGTCTCCGTAGTCCTCCTGCCTCACTAATAGTGCGCCTGAGTAGAGGTACCTGGATGATCTGCACATGAAAAACATGCGCAGGAAGGGCATGAGTACACCACAGCGGTACTCAGAAAGTGCCAAGCCTAACCTCGATTGGGTAGTGACGAGGAATGTCAGGGCCATACTGAGACAAAATATAGTAATAACAATAATTAACAGTATGATAATCTGACAGAAATAATAAATACAGCAGTGAAATAAGACAGATTAAACAAGGCAATAGCAAAATACACAAGAACGGAACAACCACAGAATAAGTACAGCTCAACACCAATGGTAACAATGAGGATCTCCCAGGATACCGTCCTGTAGTCCTTTTCTCAACTGTCCAGTGGATCTCCCGGGATACCGTCCCGTAGTCCATCATATGTGAATACCCGAAGGATCTCCCGGGATACCGTCCCGTAGTCCAACTATCAATGTGCAGGGGGATCTATCGGGAATCTAACCCGCAATCCCAAAGTAAAAGTGCAGGGGGATCTACCGGGAATCGAACCCGTAGTCCCAAAGTAAACAAACAAGGGGGGAGCTACCGGAATCCCACATCCGTAGTCCCAATGTAAATGCGCAATCACAACCAGAAGGTACACGGAAATGAAGTACAAAAGACAAGCAACAGATAGTACTGACCTAGCATGCTTCACGTAGTACAGTTAAGGCAACTTAAGCAATTAGGCAAGTTAAATCAACTAAACATGCTTTCCTAATCTAGCACAGGTTATAATAGCAAGTAGAATAAAGTGAATATGAAAGGAACTCAATCTCAATATCCTAAGAAAATCGGTTTCCAACAATTGGCTCAAGTACGCGCCCATCACCTCGCGTACAAGGCACTCAAGGGTACTAACGAATACAATCCTAAGGGGAAAGGTCCCCCACACAAGGTTAGACAAGCCACTTACCTCTAACCGGCTCAATATCAACTAGAAACCACGCTCTTGCCACGAGTATCCGACTCCAAATGGCCCAAATCTATTCAATTCAATTACATATTGTAAATAATATTGCAAACAACTGATTCCGTTAATAAATTTACAGCTAGGGCGCAAAAATAGGTAAAATGACCAAAATGCCCCTCCATCCAACATCTCGGAATCGAATAATTTTCATATTTTCAGAACCCTCGTACTCTCACGAGTCTAACCATATAAAAATCTCCCAAATCGGAGGTCATTTGCCCACTCAAAACTCAATAATTAGGTCTATGAAGTTTCTTCCAATTTTCCCCAATTTTGACCTTGAATTCGAATTCTAATGGTGGATTTAACTATATAATGATGAAATATAACAAGAAGGGACCAAAGAAACGCTACCCAATGATCTTCACTTCAAATCCCACTTAGAATCGCCTTAAACCGAGCTCTCAATTGATTTTGCAACTTATGAACTCAAACCCTCGACATCTCTATTTCTGAACAGTCATTTCCGCTTCTGCGGACAAGGGACCGCTTCTGCGGTCCCGCTTATGCGGACAGTTAGCCGCTTCTGCGACTCTCACTAAAACAGCCACATCCGCTTCTGCGGTCCAGTCAACCGCTTATGCGGTTCCGCTTGTGCGGATTATCCACCGCTTCTGCGGTTCCAAATAAAAGCCAAATGGCCGCATGCGAGACCGCTCCTGCGGAATTTCCTCTGCATCTGCGACGCCTGGAAACTCTGCCCCAAACCGCTTCTGCGATGATCCAGCCGCTTATGCGGCTCCGCTTTTGCGGTTCCCAAGCCGCAGAAGCGAAAATACCAGAAGATGAAAACAAACAGCTGCTGCAACACTTCAAAAATCACCCCGTTAACCACCCGAAACCATCCCGAGGCCCCCGGGACCTCAACCAAAAGCACCAATACCACCTAATACCTTATTCGAACCTGTTCCAATCCTTACAACACCTAAAACAACACCGGAAGTCCGATTAAATCAAAGATTCAAGCCTAAGAACTTCAATTTCCAACAAAAAACACTTTCGATCAAAAACCTACCAAACCTCGCCCGAATGACCCGAAATTTTGCACACACATCCCAAATGACATGACGGAGCTACTGCAACTTCCGGAATTCCAATCCGACCCTCGGATCAAAAACTCACCATCGGACCGGAAACTTTAAAAAAATTCAATCTTCGGCATTTCAAGCCTAAATGAGCTACGAGCCTCCAAAATACATTCCGAACACTCTCCCAACCCCGAAATCACCTAACGGAGCTAACGGAACCATCGGATTTCCATTCCGAGGTCGTCTTCATACTGTTCCGACTACGGACCACTTTTCAACACTTAAGCTCTCATTTAGGGACTAAGTATCCCAAAACTCAACACCGAACGTCCCGGCAAACCAAAATAGCAGAAATGAACTTAGGGGAAGCAGTTAATGGGGGATCGGGGCGTAATTTCCAAAAACGACCGGCCGGGTCGTTACATCCTCCTACACTTAAACATTCGTTCGTCCTCGAACGAGCATAAAGAACATACCTGAAGTAGTGAAAAGATGAGGGTACTGGCTGCGCATATCCTGCTCGGTCTCCCAAGTCGCCTCCTCGGCCGGCTGACCCCGCCACTGAACCTTTACTGAAGCTATGTTCTTTGACCTCAACTTTCTGATCTGCCTGTCCAAAATAGCCACTGGCTCCTCAACATAGGATAGATCCTTGTCCAACTGGACTGAATTGAAATCCAACACGTGCGACGGAGCATCGAAACATGAAATACCGATGAACTCCGGCCAAGCTGGGAGTAAGGCAAGCTCATAAGCAACCTCCCCAACTCGCCTCAAGATCTCAAAAGGGCCAATAAACCTCGGACTCAGCTTCCCTTTCTTTCCAAACCTCATGATGCCCTTCATAGGCGAGACCCGAAGCAGAACCCGCTCACCAACCATATATGAAACGTCACGAACCTTCCTGTCTAGACTGGGCTGTACGGAGTCTGTCCTGAATCACCTTGACCTTCTCCAATGCATCCTGAACCATCTCTGTACCCAATAGCCTGGCCTCACCCGGCTCAAACCAACCCACCGGAGACCTACACCTCCTGCCATATAAAGCCTCATACGGCGCCATCTGAATGTTGGACTGATAATTGTTGTTATAAGCAAACTACACCAATGGCAAGAAACGATCCCATGACCGTCCAAACTCAATCACGCACGAACGGAGCATGTCCTCAAGAATCTGAATAGTGCGCTCGGACTGTCTGTCCGTCTGGGGGTGAAATGCGGTGCTCAACTCCACCCGAGTGCCTAACTCCTGCTGCACAGCTTTCCAGAACCGCGATGTAAACTGAGTACCTCTGTCTGAAATGATAGAAACTGGAATACCATGCAAACGGACGATCTCCCTGATATAAATCTCCGCCAACCGCTCCGATGAATAAGTGGTACACACCAGAATGAAATGAGCGGACTTGGTCAGCCGGTTCACAATAACCCAAATGGAATCAAACTTCTTCGAGGTCTGTGGAAGTCCAGATACAAAATCCATGGTGATGCGCTCCCACTTCCATTCTGGAATCTCTATCTGCTGGAGCAGCCCACCCGGGCGCTGGTGCTCATACTTCACCTGCTGGCAGTTGAGGCATCTAGACACATAACCAACTATATCCTTCTTCATTCGCCTCCACCAGTAGTGCTGCCTCAGGTCCTGATACATCTTCGCGGCACCCGGATGGATGGAATACCGCGAGCTATGGGCCTCTGATAGAATCAACTCTCGAAGACCATCCACATTGAGTACACAAATCCGGCCCTGCATCCTCATTACTCCATCATCTCCAATGGTCACATCTCTGGCATCCCCATGCTGGACCCTGCCCTGAAGGACAAACAAATGAGGGTCATCATACTGCCGCAAATAGGGAAGACCGGGATACCACAC
This sequence comes from Nicotiana attenuata, assembly GCF_001879085.1. Classification (NCBI taxonomy): domain Eukaryota; kingdom Viridiplantae; phylum Streptophyta; class Magnoliopsida; order Solanales; family Solanaceae; genus Nicotiana; species Nicotiana attenuata. The sequence continues at coordinate 153,938 of NW_017671500.1, forward strand.
AGGCTAGAACCCGACTGGGCTCCGAAAGATCCAATCTCACGAACTGGCTGGCTAAGGCCTGAACATCCATCGCCATAGGCCTCTCTGAAGCTGGTAAATATGCCAAACTCCCCAAACTCTCCGCCCGGCGACTCAAGGCATCCGCCACCACATTGGCCTTGCCCGGGTGATATAGGATAGTGATGTCATAATACTTTAGCAGCTCTAACCACCTCCTCTGACACATATTGAGATCCTTTTGCTTGAGCAAGTGCTGCAAACTCCGATGATCAGTATAGATCTCACAAGGCACACCATACAGGTAATGACGCCAGATCTTCAAGGCATGAACAATGGCAGCTAACTCAAGGTCGTGGACAGGGTAATTCTTTTCATGTACCTTCAACTGTCTGGACGCGTAGGCAATCAACCTACCGTCCTGCATCAACACTGCTCCAAGGCCAACTCTCGAGGCATCACAATAGACAGTATAAGACCCCGAACCGGTAGGCAACATCAAGATGGGGCTGTAGTGAAAGCTGCTTGAGCCTTTGAAAGCTCGCCTCACACTCCTCTGTCCACTGAAATGGGGCACCCTTCTGGGTCAATCTAGTCATAGGAGCAGCAATCGATGAAAATCCCTCCACGAAAAGACGGTAGTAACCCGCCAAGCCAAGGAAACTGCGAATCTCTGTAGCTGAGGACGGCCTGGGCCAACTCTGCACGGCCTCTACCTTCCTCGAATCCACCCGAATACCCTCGCTAGAAACCACATGGCCTAGGAATGCCACAGAACTCAGCCAAAACTCACATTTTGAGAACTTTGCATATAATTTCTTCTCCCTCAAGGTCTGAAGCACGGTCCTCAGGTGCTGCTAATGATCTTCCCGACTCCGGGAATACACTAGAATATCATCAATAAAAACAATCACGAACGAGTCAAGATATGGCCTGAACACACTGTCCATCAAATGCATGAAAGTTGCAGGGGCATTGGTCAGCCCAAACGACATGACAAGGAACTCGTAATGGCCATATCGAGTCCTGAAGGCAGTCTTCGGGATATCTGGCTCCCGAATCTTCAACTGATGGTAACCTGAGCGCAAGTCAATCTTAGAAAACACCTGTGCGCCCTGAAGCTGGTCAAACAGATCATCAATGCGAGGCAAGGGATAACGGTTCTTCACTGTAACCTTGTTCAACTGGCGGTAGTCAATACACATGTGCATAGAACCATCCTTTTTCTTCACAAACAAAACAGGAGCACCCCACGGTGAAACACTGAGTCGAATAAAACCCTTACCAAGCAATTCCTGCAACTGATCCTTCAACTCCTTCAACTCAGGAGGAGCCATACGATACGGAGGAATGAAAATGGGCTGAGTGCCCGGCAACAGATCAATGCCAAAATCAATGTCTCTATCGGGTGGCATGCCCGAAAGATCAGCTGGAAATACATCGGGATAATCCCGTACCACTGGAACAGAATCAACAGAAGGGGTATCAGCACTAACATCTCTCACATAAGCCAAATACGCGGCACACCCCTTCTCAACCATGCGTTGAGCTTTAAGTAAAGAGATAACTCTACTGGGAGTGTGATCTAAAGTACCACTCCACTCAACACGCGGAATACCTGGCATAGCCAGCGTCACGGTCTTGGCGTGACAATCAAGAATAGCAAAATGGGGCGACAACCAGTCCATGCCCAGAATAATGTCAAAATCCACCATACCGAGTAATAACAAGTCTGCTCTGGTCTCAAAACCACGAATAGTAACCAAACATGACCGATAAACGCGGTCCACAACAAGAGAATCTCCCACAGGAGTAGAAACATAAACGGGGGCACTCAAAGAATCCCGAGGCACACCCAAATGCGGAGCAAAGTAAGAAGACACATAAGAGTAAGTAGAGCCCGGATCGAATAGAACCGATGCCTCTCTGTGACAAACCAGAATAATACCTGTAATGACGGAGTCGGAGGCAACAGCCTCAGTACGAGCAGGAATAGCACTAATATCTGGCCCAACCCCTCTCTCGAGGGCGACCTCTATCTCCCCGACCTCCGCCCCTAGCCGGCTGGGCAGGTGGGGTAGCTGCTGGAGCTGTGATCATGGCCTGAGAACTCTGAGGAGCACGCTGCGGCTGAGTAGTCTGTGAAGATGCACCCCTACCAAGTCTGGGGCAGTCCCTAACCAAGTGACGTGTATCGCCACACTCGAAGCAAGCTCTGGGAGGACGTGGTGGCTGTGACTGGCTGGAACTAGGCCTGCTGGGCTGACCTCTGGAAGCACCCCGCGCAGGAGGCGCGCTAGAAACTGGAGGTGCATAATAAGGCTCCTGAGGTGGAGGTGGAGCTGGAGTACTGCCGGCTGCTGGAAGAGCTGAATGAACAGGGCAACCCGAATAACCTCTGCCATAACGACCTGCTGATGGGGTACGGGCACCAGAGTAGTGACCCGACTCTTGAGACCTCTTGGCCTCCCTCTCTCCTCGCTCCCTGGCGAGCATACCCTCAATCCTCCTAGCAATGCTCACTACCTGCTGATAAGGAATGTCCATCTCCAACTCTCGAGCCATGCTAGACCTAATGGGCGGAATAAGGCCCTCAATGAACCTGCAAACTCTCTCTCGAACTGTAGCAACCAAAGCTGGTGCATGCCTGGCCAGCCTGGTATAACGGATGGCTTACTCTGAAGCTGTCATAGCACCCTGGCGCAATTGCTCAAACTCTGCGCGCCATGAATCTCTAAGGCTCTGGGGACAAACACTCTCATAAACATGTCCGAGAACTGGGTCCAAGTCAGTGAAGCAGCCTCGACTGGACTGTCTAACTCATAAGTACGCCACCAATCATAGGCGGCTCCCCGAAGCTGAAAAGCAGTGAAAGAAACCCCGCTGGACTCCACTATGCCCATAGTACGAAGAATGCGATGACACTCCTCCAAAATCCCAAGGCATCATCTGATGCTAAGCCAGTGAACACTGGGGGATCATATTTCTTAAACCTCTCAAGCCTCCGCTGCTCGTCCTCTGAAGCAGCTGACCCATCCTCGGGCTGAACTAGTGCTGCAGGCGGTGGGGGAATAATCTCGGGAACCTGCTCAACCTGCACTCGCTGCTCAGGAGTGCGGACGGCGGGAGTCTACACTCCTCCCCCGGCCTGGGATGTGGCTGCAGCGAGGGGAAGCAGCCCCGCCTGAGCCAAGGTGGTGTACATGCTCATGAACTGAGCCAAAGTCTCCTGGAGCGCTGGAGTAGTAGTGGAAGTAGTAGGTGTGCCAGGTGCCTGGGCTCCGGCTGGATCTGCTGGTGGTACCTCGGAGGCAGCTCGCGCAGGTGCTCTGGCTGCATCACGTGCGCGTCATCGGCCTCTCCCCCGGCCCCGGCCTCGGACGGCTGCAGTAGGGGGCGCGGGTGCCTGATCATATCGAGTGGCATGTGTCCTCACCATCTGTGAGATAATAGAAGTCAGAAGTTTAGAATTGATGTCAAAATATCGCACGACGCGGAATTCAAATGAAGTGAAGATTTTTCCTAAACAGTTACATAGCCTCTCGTAGATAAGTACAGACGTCTCCGTACCGATCAGCGAGACTCTAATAAACCGGCCTGTGTTCCGTGACTCCTATGAACTTAGAGCTCTGATACCAACTTGTCACGACCCTAGTTCACCAACCGTGAACATGGCATGACGGCACCTGGTCTCCATGACCAGGTAAGCCTAACATTTGCTGAAATATATTAATTGCGGAAAATTAGAGAAAATCAAATCAAATATCTAAAAGAAACTGTACTGAATGCCGCTTGGCAAGTACAACTCAATATCACAAGTCTAAAACAATTCCCAAAACCCGGAAACTCACGGGCAACACAGGCTACAGAAGTGTATAGTAAAGGTTCCAAACTCCAGAATATCTAACAACCGAAAGAAGGAAAAACTAAGTACTAAAGATAGAATAAGAGGGAGACTCGTCGGTCTGCGGACGCAGCAGATCTACCTCGAAGTCTCCGTAGTCCTCCTGCCTCACTGATAGGGCGCCTGAGTAGAGGTACCTGGATGATCTGCACATGAAAAACATGCGCAGGAAGGGCATGAGTACACCACAGCGGTACTCAGTAAGTGCCAAGCCTAACCTCGGTTAGGTAGTGACGAGGAAAGTCAGGGCCATACTGAGACAAATATAGTAATAACAATAATTAACAGTATGATATTCTGACAGAAATAATAAATAGCAGTGAAATAAGATAGATTAAACAAGGCAATAGCAAAATACACAAGAACGGAACAACCACAGAATAAGTACAGCTCAACACCAATGGTAACAATGAGGATCTCCCAGGATACCGTCCTGTAGTCCTTTTCTCAACCGTCCAGTGGATCTCCCGGGATATCGTCCCGTAGTCCATCATATGTGAATACCCGAAGGATCTCCCGGGATACCGTCCCGTAGTCCAACTATCAATGTGCAGGGGGATCTATCGGGAATCTAACCCGCAGTCCCAAAGTAAAACTACAGGGGGATCTACCGGGAATCGAACCCGTAGTCCCAAAGTAAACAAACAAGTGGGGAGCTACCAGAATCCCACATCCGTAGTCCCAATGTAAATGCGCAATCACAACCAGAAGGTACACGGAAACGAAGTACAAAAGACAAGCAACAGGTAGTACTGGCCTAGCATGCTTCACGTAATACAGTTAAGGCAACTTAAGCAATTAGCAAGTTAAATCAACTAAACATGCTTTCCTAATCTAGCACAGGTTATAATTGCAAGTAGAATAAAGCAAATATGGAAGGAACTCAATCTCAATATCTTAAGAAAAACCGGGTTTCCAACAATTGGCTCAAGTACACGCCCGTCACCTCGCGTACAAGGCACTCAAATCAACAAATAACAAATCCTAAGGGGAAAGGTCCCCCACACAAGGTTAGACAAGCCACTTACCTCGAACCGGCTCAATATCAACTAGAAACCACGCTCTTGCCACGAGTATCCGACTCCAAATGGCCCAAATCTATTCAATTCAATTACATATCGTAAATAATATTGCAAACAACTGATTCCACTATTAAATGTAGAGCTAGGGCGCGAAAATAGGTAAAATGACCAAAATGCCCCTCCAGCCATCGTCTCGGAATCGAATAATTTTCACATTTTCAGAACCCTCGTACTCTCACGAGTCTAAACATATAAAAATCTCCCAAATCGGAGGTCAAATGCCCACTCAAAACCCCATTGTTAGGTCTAAGAAGTTTACCCACTTCCCATTCAAAAACACGAAATTAAAGGGTGNGCAAACTGCTTATTCATAAAGTGCGACCCATTATCACTGATAATCACTCGAGATGTCCCAAAGCCGGGTAAAGATGTTCTTTCGTAAGAACTTACTCATCACTCGAGCATTATTGGTCCTAGTAGGGATTTCTTCGATCCATTTAGAGACGTAGTCGATGGCTACTAGGATGTACTCATAAGAATGAGACGATGGGAACGGGCCTATGAAGTCAATGCCCCACATGTCAAAAATTCCACATACCAGAATGGAGTTGAGGGTATCTCATCCCTCTTGCTAATGTTGCATGTCCTTTGGCATTTGTCACATGCAGCTACATATGCCCGTGCGTCTTTATACAAAGTCGGCCAATAAAAACTAGTTTCCATGACCTTTGTTGCAATGCGATTTCCACCATAGAGTCCTCCGGCTGCTCCTTCATGGAAATGAGGCAGAATGCTTATCATCTCTCCTTCAGGAACACATCTTCGAATCACACCATTTGCACACAATTTAAACAAGAAAGGGTCATTCCAAAAATAACTTTTTACCTCACCTTGAAGCTTCCGTCTTTGATCACAAGAGAGGTCATGAGGCAACTATCCACTAGCCAAAAAGTTGGCTACATCATCATACAAAGGTGGCCTTTCAGAGATCGCAGCAATGGAGAAAATCTACTCATCAAGTAACTCTTCTCTTATTTCAACTATTTCAACCGGAGGTCTCTCAAGTCGAGATAGATGATCTGCCACTTGATTTTTTGTGCCTTTCCTATCTTTGATCTCCATGTCAAACTCTTGGAGCAAGAACACCCACCATATCAGACGTGACATGGACTCCTTCTTATTCAACAAGTATTTTAGGATTGAGTGATCAATGTGTACAATCACTTTACTCCCCACCAAATAGGATCTAAACTTTCCAAAAGCAAAGACCACATCAAAGAACTCTTTCTTAGTAGTGTCATAATTGAATTGAGCATCATTCAACATCCTGGTTGCATAGTAGATGGGCCTAAACATCTTATCTTATGTTTGCCCTAGAATTGCCCCCGCAGCCATATCACTAGCATCACACATTATTTCAAGTGGCTGGCTCCAATCAGGTACCACTATAATAGGAGCACTCACAAGCTTTTCTTTTATCAATTCGAATGCTCTTAAGCACTCCATAGTGAAAACAAACACGACATCCTTCGCTAGCAATGTTGCAAATGGCTTGGTAGTGCTGGAAAAGTTTTTGATGAATCTTCTATAGAACCCAACATGTTCCAAGAAACTCCTTATGCTTTTCATAGATGTCGGTGGAGGGAGCCTAGCAATTACATCAACCTTTGATCTATCCACTTCAATGCCATGTGCAGTCACTTTGTGGCCCAAGATAATTCTCTCTTTTACCATGAAGTGGCACTTCTCCCCGTTAAGAACTAGGTGAGTGGTTTCGCAACGTTTAAGCACAAGCTCCAAATTCTTCAAGAAATCATCAAAGTCATCACCAAAGAGGGTGAAATCATCCATGAATACCTCTAGACACTTCCTGTTTAGATAAGAGAATATAGACATCATGCACCTCTGAAAAGGGGCTGGTGCATTACACAATCCAAATGGCATTCTCCTGTAAACAAAAATACCTGACGGGCAGGTGAATGTAGTCTTCTCAACATCTTCTGGGGCAATGGATATCTGATTGTAGCCTGAGTACCCATCCAAGAAATATTAACATCCATGTCTAGCCACTTTCTCGAGCATTTGATCAATGAAGTGAAGTGGGAAGTGGCCTTTCCTTATTGCGTCATTCAGCCTTCTAAAATCAATGCACATTCTCCACCTAGTGACTGTTCTTGTTGGGATCAATTCATTATCTTCATTTTTCACCACTATCATGCCCCATTCTTAGGTATAACTTGCACTGGACTAATCCTCTGGCTATCGGATGGGGAAATTACTCCCGCATCTAACAATTTAATGATCTCCTTGTGTAGTACCTCCTCCAGATTTTTGTTCAACATACATTGGGGTTGCACCACTGGCTTGCTATTTTTTCTAGTAGAATTTTGTGCATGTAAATGGCTGGATTGATTCCTTGAATATTAGCTATGGTCCAGCCAATGACCTTTTCATACTTTCCCAACAACTCCACCAGCTTTTGCTCCTGTGTACCTGACAAGTAAGCAGAAATAATCACAGAAAAATTATTAGTTTCAAGAAAATCATATTTCAAGTAAGTAGGGAGGACGTTCAATTCCATATTAGGATTAGAAGCCTTCTTCTTCAGTTCCTGCTCATCAACCACTTGATCCTCAGTCTCAAGAGCTTCAGCCTCTTTCTTTATTTCGGGATTTTCATCCTCTACGGTGCTATACCAAGTAATATACCTCTCTAAAGTATCCCCCACAAGCTTGTCACACTTGTATTTTCAGCCAATTCCCCAACAGCATCTAGCTTGAAGTACGAGTAGGCAAACACCTCATCACTAGGGTATTTCATCATCCTCTTCATCTAGAACACCACTTTCTCATTTTTCACTTTGAGCATAAGCTGCCCCTCGTAGATATCAAGGCTATCTCTGCCTGTACATAAAAATGGCCTCCCAAGAATTAGAGGCACCTCCTTGTTCACGTCCATATTCACCACAATAAAGTCTACGGGAACACAAACTTGTCCACCCATACTAGAATATTCTCAATGATCCCCTCAGGTAAAATGGTGGTTTGGTAACCAGTTGCAGGGACACTGGTATTGATTTGATCACTCCAAGCTCACCTTCCTGTTTTCTGTACACAGACAAAGGCATTAGATTTATAGAAGCACCAGAATCACAAAATGCCTTATCGAATTTGTCACTCCCCAATGTCACGACCCTAGTTCACCAACCGTGAACATGTCATGACGGCACCTGGTCCCCATGACCAGGTAAGCCTAACAATTGCGGAAATATATTAATTGCGGAAAAATAGAGAAAATCAAATCAAATATCTAAAAGAAACTGTACTAAATGCCGCTAGGCAAGTACAACTCAATATCACAAGTCTAAAACAATTCCCAAAACCCGGAAACTCACGGGTAACACAGGCTACAGAAGTGTATAGTAAAGGTTCCAAACTCCAGAATCTCTAACAACCGAAAGAAGGAAAACTAAGTACTAAAGATAGAATAAGAGGGAGACTCGTCGGTCTGCGGACGCAGCAGATCTACCTCGAAGTCTCCGTAGTCCTCCTGCCTCACTAATAGTGCGCCTGAGTAGAGGTACCTGGATGATCTGCACATGAAAAACATGCGCAGGAAGGGCTGAGTACACCACAGCAGTACTCAGTAAGTGCCAAGCCTAACCTCGGTTGGGTAGTGACGAGGAAAGTCAGGGCCATACTGAGACAAAATATAGTAATAACAATAATTAACAGTGTGATATTCTAACAGAAATAATAAATATAGCAGTGAAATAAGACAGATTAAACAAGGCAATAGCAAAATACACAAGAACGGAACAACCACAGAATAAGTACAGCTCAACACCAATGGTAACAATGAGGATCTCCCAGGATACCGTCCTGTAGTCCTTTTCTCAACCGTCCAGTGGATCTCCCGGGATACCGTCCCGTAGTCCATCATATGTGAATACCCGAAGGATCTCCCGGGATACCGTCCCGTAGTCCAACTATCAATGTGCAGGGGGATCTATCGGGAATCTAACCCGCAATCCCAAAGTAAAAGTGCAGGGGGATCTACCGGGAATCGAACCCGTAGTCCCAAAGTAAACAAACAAGGGGTGGGGGAGCTACCGGAATCCCACATCCGTAGACCCAATATAAATGCGCAATCACAACCAGAAGGTACACGGAAATGAAGTACAAAAGACAAGCAACAGGTAGTACTGGCCTAGCATGCTTCACGTAATACAGTTAAGGCAACTTAAGCAATTAGGCAAGTTAAATCAACTAAACATGCTTTCCTAATCTAGCACAGGTTATAATTGCAAGTAGAATAAAGTGAATATGAAAGGAACTCAATCTCAATATCCTAAGAAAATCGGATTTCCAACAATTGGCTCAAGTACGCGCCCATCACCTCGCGTACAAGGCACTCAAATCAACAAATAACAAATCCTAAGGGGAAAGGTCCCCCACACAAGGTTAGACAAGCCACTTACCTCTAACCGGCTCAATATCAACTAGAAACCACGCTCTTGCCACGAGTATCCGACTCCAAATGGCCCAAATCTATTCAATTCAATTACACATTATAAATAATATTGCAAACAACTGATTCCGTTAATAAATTTACAGCTAGGGCGCAAAATAGGTAAAATGACCAAAACGCCCCTCCATCCAACATCTCGGAATCGAATAATTTTCACATTTTCAAAACCTTTGTACTCTCACGAGTCTAACCATATAAAAATCTCCCAAATCGGAGGTCATTTGCCCACTCAAAACTCAATAATTAGGTCTATGAAGTTTCTTCCAATTTTCCCCAATTTTGACCTTGAATTCGAATTCTAATAGTGGATTTAACTATATAATGATGAAATATAACAAGAAGGGACCAAAGAAACGTTACCCAGTGATCTTCACTTCAAATCCCACTCAGAATCGCCTTAAACCGAGCTCTCAATTGATTTTGCAACTTATGAACTCAAACCCTCGACATCTCTATTTCTAAACAGTCATTTCCGCTTCTGCGAACAAGGGACCGCTTCTGCGGTCCCGCTTATGCGGACAGTTAGCTGCTTCTGCGACTCTCGCTAAACAGCCACATCCGCTTCTGCGGTCCAGTCAACCGCTTATGCGGTTCCGCTTGTGCGGATTATCCACCTTTTCTGCGGTTCCAAATAAAAGCCAAATGGCCGCATCTGCGGCTGTTTTCTCGCAGATGCGAGGTCGCTCCTGCGGAATTTCCTCCGCATCTGCGACGCCTGGAAACTCTGCCCCAAACCGCTTCTGCGATGATCCAGCTGCTTATGCGGTTCCGCTTCTGCGGTTCCCAAGCCGCAGAAGCGAAAATACCAGAAGATGAAAACAAACAGCTGCTGCAACACTTCAAAAATCACCCCGTTAACCACCCGAAATCATCTCGAGGCCCCCGGGACCTCAACCAAAAGAACCAATACCACCTAATACCTATACCAATCCTTAAAACACCTAAAACAACACCGGAAGTCCGATTAGATCAAAGATTCAAGCCTAAGAACTTCAATTTCCAACAAAACACACTTTCGATCAAAAACCTAACCAAACCTCGCCCGAATGACCCGAAATTTTGCACAAACATCCCAAATGACATGACGGATCTAATGCAACTTACGGAATTCCAATCCGACCCTCGGATCAAAAACTCACCATCGGACCGGAAACTTTAAAAAAATTCGATCTTCGGCATTTCAAGCCTAAATGAGCTACGAGCCTCCAAAATACATTCCGAACACGCTCCCAACCCCGAAATCACCTAACGGAGCTAACGGAACCATCGGATTTCCATTCCGAGGTCGTCTTCATACTGTTCCGACTACGGACCACTTTTCAACACTTAAGCTCTCATTTAGGGACTAAGTGTCCCAAAACTCAACACCGAACGTCCCGGCAAACCAAAATAGCAGAAATAAACTTAGGGGAAGCAGTTAATGGGGGATCGGGGCGTAATTTCCAAAAACGACCATCCGGGTCGTTACACCCAACAAGCATGGTATGGTGAAGCTTCCTGGGTCCCGACACTTTTGAGGAATTTTATTTTGCAGTATGGCACTGTAGTGGACATTCAGCTTGACCACTGTAGTTTCCTCTAATTTCCTCTTGCTGAACAAGATTTCCTTCAAGAACTTTGTATAAGCAGGCATCTGAGTGAATACCTCTATGAAAGGACTGTTCACATAAAGTTGCTTGAGTATCTCCAAGAACCGCCAAAAACACTTGTCAAGTTTTTCCCGCTTCATCTTTTGGGAGAATGGTAGGGCTAGCATATGTCTACTTTCTTCAATCTCCTTTTGTACCCCACTACTTTGGCCTTTTTGCTCTTCACTCTGTTGCTCTTTTAGTGTCTCGGTCTGCTTTTTCACCACCTCGGGTCTAGTTTTCACCACTGGGTAGCCAATATTTTGCCACTTCTCAGAGATACAACTTTGATTATTTCCTTTGGGTTCTTTTTAGTGATAGAGGGTAGAGTCCCAGGAGCCCTCTCAGATAACAAATTTGTAATCTGTTCCATTTGTCTTTCTAAATTTTGAATGGTCGTGCCCTGAGTCTCAAATTTTTTATCTATTTTGTTGATGAACGCCTTCATGAGATCTTCCATACTAGACTGATTTGACTATTGTGGCTGGTACCATTGCCTTTGCTGGTTCTAAAAACCTGGTGGTCCTTGACACTGGGGTCTAGGATTATTTCCATGAGTTCAAACTCCCACTAGGTGAACTCCACGAAAAATCTGAATGTCTTTGACCCATAGCATTATAGTTGTTCTCACCTTGGTAGTTTCCTCTATTATAGGTCCCCACAATATTGACTTCCTCATCTGAAGCTTGATACTCATGTGTAGGGTGACCCATTCCACAAAAGTCACATGTTGCTTACCGCTCACTCTATACCTTGGCCAATGTAAGCTTTCTTATCACATTGGCCATGGTGTCTAGATGGGCTTGCATGGATGTGTTAGATTCCATCTGATGAGCCCCAACTGATTTTCTTCTGTCATTACTCTCAGCAAGCCACTGGTTAGCATCCTTAGATAATTCATCAAGGATTAAAACAACCTCCTCCGGAATTTTCTTCATTAGTGGACCTCCACATGTAGTATTCAGAGTTCATCGCGAGGAAGGTGTCAGTCCATCCAAAAAATCCTGGAGTTGGATCCACAAATCAATAAAATATTGTCAGACAAGCAATAAAATATTATTCTATTAGTAATAATGAGGTCGAGTATGAAGCGGTGGTTGCAGGTTTAGAACTTGCAAAAGAAATGGGAATCGAACAAATCAAAATTAAAAGCGATTCTAGACTGGTAGTCAATCAAATGCAAGAAAATTATATGGCAAGAGATACATGGATATAGCAGTACTAGGAAAAGGTACGGTATTTATTACATCAATTTCGAGAACGGTAAGATATATAGATTTCAAGAAAAGAAAATGCAGAAGCAGACATAGACGTATTGGTAAACCTTGGGTTGGTGGCTGACATAACCAACTCTGAAAATGCAATAGTGATGCATTTATTTAATTCAACACTCGACCAAACCAAAAGCGAGGTAAATTTTAATAGTATAATGTGGGATTGGCAAAATAAATTCATAAATTATTTGCAGCATGAAATATTGCCTGAAGATAAAAAGCAATCTTAACGGATATGAATGCAAGCTGCTCGCTATTGCTTAGTAGAAGAAAATTTGTACAAAAATATTTTCACTGGTCCCTCTAAGTGTCTTGGCCCCAGACAAACCGAATAAGTAATGCGAGAAATGCATGAAGGACACTGTGGAAATCTTGCAACTGGTAAATCGTTGGAAAAAATATTAATAAGATATGGATATTATTGGCCACAAATGGAAGAGGAAGCAGAAAATTTTGTGAAATGGTGCGATAATATGTAGAATATCTTCACTCTCAATAGTTACATACAAGTCTATTGAACATAGAAAGGCGGGATGCCTATGACGTGTATGTGTCGGATGAATCAAATGGAATGCAAATCAATTGCATCAATCAGCGGATCTACTTCATTCAGTACTCTCACCATGGTCGTTTGTGAAATGGAGGATGGACATCGTTGGTCCATAACCACAATCACCGAAAAAGGTAAGATTTTTTTTGGTCTTTAATGAGCGCAAAACACAACACAAAATTATTGCTCACTAGTCTAAGATAATATAGTTTTATTATCGTCTCCACAGAGATTGGATTTAAATAATGTCAAATAATCTTCAATTGATCACTATCCAAGAAAATTAACACTTGATTTGATGATTTTCAACTACCGTTAACTACTAAAAATTAAGCAATTAGCAATTGATCACAAAAAGAAATATCAATGAGAGAAATAAGGGTAATTGACTAGATAAGTGTAAGATAATTGACTCAAGATCCAATTCTTGAGTTAGTTCACTCTATAATACTGTTGATTCTCACGAATTCAACAAATAATTAGATTACACTTGAATTTAATGTTCCTCTTTCAATTAAATGTTAATTTCAGTAATTAATCCAATTGAAGAACGGTAAACAATTGCAACGAATAAAATAATGGTTATGGTCTAAAGGGTAACCTCTCACAAATATTTCCCTATTTTCTAGTTCGATTGACAATTCAAGAGACTCTTTCGATTACCTACTTGAATCACGAATTTAAACTAGAGTATAAGATGTGAAGAAATTCAATATCAAGCACCTCTTTCGTTAAGAAAAATAAGAAATAACTCCACAAATTGAATTAAAACTCCATCAATTAATTCCAATAATTATCAGGAAACAAATCCCAAATCAAGCTATCTAAACACCATATCTGTCAACACCCTAATGGAAATTACTCCATAGCAATGAAAAAAAGTCATCTCAATAAGGCTTAAAACCATAGAAAACATCAATGCTAATGATTCGATACAAACTTTCGTATTGCAGCGATTGTTAGTTGATATCTTGATGAATTCTTGTGTCTTCTTGCCTTGGTTGCTTCTCAAATCCTTCGTAGGTCAAAAGTCCCTTCAAGGAACATATTTTTGGCGTATTTACACCCTATAGGAACGGGCCCGGAAAAAACTAACCTTTCCAAGTCGAAACAGGAAAAACTCTAAGAATATTGCACTGGAGCGTCGCGCTTAGCGCCGTGCCCTGCATCGCGCATGTGGGGGTTTTCAGAGGGCAGGCAAAATGCCTGTCAGACCCCATTTACACTGCCGTGATGCGCTTCGCAGCGCCCTATGCAGCGCGACTGTGTATTTTTTATTCCAGAGTGAATCGTTTCGTCCACTTTTTGACATCCAGACTTGGTCCTCGGCCCCCAAACACGATCCCGACTTAATTTCTTGGATATTTACTCAGACTTCAAAGCTCCAAATTGATCATTTCAGCTCCAAATTAACTTTTTAACTCGGAATCACTTCCTTCAAGGCATAAAATACATAATAAGTATAATTCATGATTATTTAAGCTCAAACACACGTAAAAATGTAGTAATTTGAGTGCAAACTACGGCTAAAAATCAAGTTTCTAGCTACCATCAGTCTTAACTAACTATTTTTCTAAGTGG
>NW_017671500.1:169483-213948 GCF_001879085.1 Nicotiana attenuata
CATGAATCTCTGAGGCTCTGGGGAACAAACTCTCTCATAAACATGTCCGAGAACTAGGTCCAAGTCAGTGAAGCAGCCTCGACTGGACTGTCTAACTCATAAGTACGCCACCAATCATAGGCGGCTCCCCGAAGCTGAAAAGCGGTGAAAGAGACCCCGCTGGACTCCACTATGCCCATAGTACGAAGAATACAATGACACTCCTCCAAAAATCCCAAGGCATCATCTGATGCTAAGCCACTGAACACTGGGGGATCATATTTCTTAAACCTCTCAAGTCTCCGCTGCTCGTCCTCTGAAGCAGCTGACCCATCCTCGGGCTGAACTGGTGCTGCAGGCAGTGGGGGAATAATCTCGGGAACCTGCTCAACCTGCACTCGCTGCTCAGGAGTGCGGACGGCGGGAGTCTGTGCTCCTCCCCGGCCTGGGATGTGGCTGCAGCAAGGGAAAGCAACCCCGCTTGAGCCAAGGTGGTGTACATGCTCATGAACTGAGCCAAAGTCTCCTGGGGCGCTGGAGTAGTAGTGGCAGTAGTGGGTGTACCAGGTGCTTGGGCTCCGGCTGGATCTGCTGGTGGTACCTCGACGGCAACTCGCGCAGGTGCTCTGGCTGCACCACGTGCGCGTCCTGGACCTCTCCCCTGGCCCCGCCCTCTGACGGCTGCAGTAAGGGGCGCGGGTGCCTGATCATCTCGAGTGGCACGTATCCTCACCATCTGTGAGAGAATAGAAGTCAGAAGTTTAGAATTGATGTCAAAGTATCGCACGACAAGGAATTCAAATGATACGAAGATTTTTCCTAAACAGTTAGATAGCCCCTCGTAGATAAGTACAGACGTCTCCGTACCGATCAGCGAGACTCTAATAAACCGGCCTGTGTTCCGTGACTCCTATAAACCTAGAGCTCTGATACCAACTTGTCACGACCCTAGTTCACCAACCGTGAACATGTCATGACGGCACCTGGTCCCCATGATCAGGTAAGCCTAACATTGCGGAAATATAGTAATTGCGGAAAAATAGAGAAAATCAAATCAAACATCTAAAGGAAACTGTACTGAATGCCGCTTGGCAAGTACAACTCAATATCACAAGTCTAAAACAATTCCCAGAACCCGAAAACTCACGGGCTACACAGGCTACAGAAGTGTATAGTAAAGGTTCCAAACTCCAGAATTTCTAACAACCGAAAGAAGGAAAACTATGTACTAAAGATAGAATAAGAGGGAGACTCGTCGGTCTGCGGACGCAGCAGATCTACCTCGAAGTCTCCGTAGTCCTCCTGCCTCACTGATAGTGCGCCTGAGTAGAGGTACCTGGATGATCTGCACATGAAAAACATGCGCAGGAAGGGCATGAGTACACCACAACGGTACTCAGTAAGTGCCAAGCCTAACCTCGGTTGGGTAGTGACGAGGAAGGTCAGGGTCATACTGAGACAAAATATAGTAATAACAATAATTAACAGTATGATAATCTGACAGAAATAATAAATACATCAGTGAAATAAGACAGGTTAAACAAGGCAATAGCAAATACACAAGAACGGAACAACCACAGAATAAGTACAGCTCAATACCAATGGTAACAATGAGGATCTCCTAGGATACCGTCCTGCAGTCCTTTTCTCAACTGTCCAGTGGATCTCCCGGGATACCGTCCCGTAGTCCATCATATGTGTATATCCGAAGGATCTCCCGGGATACCGTCCCGTAGTCCAACTATCAATGTGCAGGGGGATCTATCGGGAATCTAACCCGCAGTCCCAAAGTAAAAGTGCAGGGGATCTACCGGGAATCGAACCCGTAGTCCCAAAGTAAAAAAACAAGGGGGGGAGCTACCGGGATCCCACATCCATAGTCCCAATGTAAATGCACAATCACAACTAGAAGGTACACGGAAACGAAGTACAAAAGACAAGCAACAGGTAGTACTGGCCTAGCATGCTTCACGTAGTACAGTCAAGGCAACTTAAGCAATTAGGCAAGTTAAATCAACTAAACATGCTTTCCTAATCTAGCACAGGTCATAATTGCAAGTAGAATAAAGCAAATATGAAAGGAACTCAATCTCAATATCTTAAGAAAACCGGATTTTCAACAATTGGCTCAAGTACGCGCTCGTCACCTCGCGTACAAGGCACTCAAATCAACAAATAACAAATCCTAAGGGGAAAGGTCCCCCACACAAGGTTAGACAAGCCACTTACCTCGAACCGGCTCAATATCAATAGAAACCACGCCTTTGCCACGAGTATCCGACTCCAAATGGCCCAAATCTATTCAATTCAATTACACATTGTAAATAATATTGCAAACAACTGATTCTGCTAATAAATTTACAGCTAGGGCGCAAAAATAGGTAATGAACAAAATGCCCCTCCAGCCAACGCCTCGGAATCGAATAATTTTCACATTTTCAGAACCCTCGTACTCTCACGAGTCTAACCATATAAAAATCTCCCAAATCGGAGGTCAAATGCCCACTCAAACTCAATAGTTAGGTCTATGAAGTTTCTTCCAATTTTTGATCCTAAATTCGAATTCCAATGGTGTATTTAACTATAAAATGATGAAATATAACAAGAAGGGGCCAAAGAAACGTTACCCAGTGATCTTCACTTCAAATCCCACTCGAAATCGCCTCAAACCGAGCTCTCAATTTATTTTGCAACTTATGAACTCAAACCCTCGACATCTTTATTTCTGTCTAGGGGTTTCCGCTTCTGCGGACAAGGGACCGCTTCTGCGGACAAGGGACCGCTTCTGCGGTCCTTCTTCTGCGGACCACGAGCCGCTTCTGCGGTTCTTCATTAGAGTCAAGATTTCCTCTTCTACGGCCCTTCACCGCACTTGCGGTTGCCGCTTATGCGGATTCATTACCGCTCCTGCGGTTTCAAACAAAATTCCAAGGACCGCATCTGCGACTACCATCTCGCAGGTGCGTAACCGCTTCTGCGGTCAAACTTCCGCACCTGCGGAAACTGAAGAAGCACTCGAATTTCGCTCCTGCGGTGGTCTAGCCGCTTCTGCGCTTCCCAAGCCGCAGAAGCGGAAATACCAGATGACAGAACCTTCAGCAAATCATTCAACTTCAAAATTTTCCGTCAACCACCCGAAATCATCCCGAGGCCCCCGGGGCCTCAACCAAAAGCACCAATACCACCTAATACCTTATTTGAACTTGTACCAATCCTTAAAACACCTAAAACAACACCGGAAGTCCGATTAAGTCAAAGATTCAAGCCTAAGAACTTCAAATTCCAACAAAACACACTTTCGATCAAAAACCTAACCAAACCTCGCCCGAATGACCTGAAATTTTGCACACACATCCCAAATGACATGACAGAGCTACTGCAACTTCCGGAATTCCAATCCGACCCTCGGATAAAAAACTCACTATCGGACCGGAAACTTCAAAAATTCAAAATTCGGCATTTCAAGCCTAAATGAGCTACGAGCCTCCAAAATACATTCCGAACACGCTCCCAACCCCGAAATCACCTAACGGAGCTAACGGAACCATTGGATTTCCATTCCGAGGTCGTCTTCACACTATTCCGATTCGGACCATTTTTCAACTCTTAAGCTCTCATTTAGGGACTAAGTGTCCCAAAACACTCCGAATCCCAACACTGAACGTCCCGGCAAACCAAAATAGCAGAAATGAACTTAGGGGAAGCAGTTAATGGGGGATCGGGGCGTAAATTCCAAAAACGGCTGGCCGGGTCGTTACAGTCTTTTCAGAAAATCTTTTATTTTCCATTTAAAATACCGGATTTATCTCTATGCAGATCGTTCTGGGAAACTTAAGAAACAATAGGAGAAAAAAAAACTAGCCGAACTACAGATTTATTCATTACAAAGTGTAAATTTCTCTACTTTTTAAGTATAATTATTTTTTAATAAATATATCATAATTTGGCATATGGTTAATTTTTTAACAAAATTCAAAACAAATTGAAATAATTGGGAAAATTAAGAGTCGAAATGGATAAATTGTGAGCAGTAGGACCTTTGGACTTGCGCTTAATTTGTAACTACGAACTAATTAAAGATTGTGAACAACGTGAGCTTCTGCATGCTATGCTCGATATAAAATTGTATATCATTTTAAAAGTTCAAATTAGTATGACCTAACATCGTTCACTATTTACATTAATGTACTTGAGCAATAATTTAAGGGAGAAAAAAATCGCGAAAGAGTTAGGAAGCGTAGTAAATTTTTGGAGTGGAGTCCATTGAAATTGGGAATTTTAGTACTGAATTATAAAATAATTACTCTTACACATATTTAAAAGAGTTTATAATAACACCAAGCCTTAGTATGGCGAATAAATTAACGTGATATAAAATCCAGCATATCAAATAAGTCAGTGAGTCTATAACACAAACTTCTAAGAAACAAAATCGGCTTATACTAAAAAAATGGTAATCTTAGGACAAAATTTATAGTTGGAACTTTCATATAATTACTATGCGGCTTCAATCGAATTGCAAAAATTGATCATTACTTAATTGTACATGTTAGAACAATTATAATATGGTTTTCAAAAGAGAACAATCGTATATAAAGAAGCAACGTAGATAGAATGCAAGGCTAACAATTAATATATTTTTTTTATATTTATTGATTTATTCAAAGATAAAAAGTTTATTCACGTTCTTGTAGTAAAAAGCCACAACAAAAGCAAATTTTTACAATAAAAAATTTATTGATATTCATTCAATTTAAGCTTTTAGTAACAATTTTTAGCATCTATATATTTGTAAGTGACAATAAATAAAGTTATATGGTCACTTTATTTCTAATGTTGGATACAATTTTAAACTATAGTGTCAATTTTGTATCTCATACAACAAATGTTACACAATTACAAATAATATTATCTAACATTTTTTGTAATGTAAAATTGACAGAATTTAACGTGCAACGCACGTTCATAGATATTAGTTATTATAAAAGCATGAATACATTGTCGATTTACAAACATAACCTTATAATATTAAGCATAATAACTCATAATAAAAGGACATAACCGGAATTATAGATTTCTAACGCTTTGGTCTTTCTTATCGGAGTCAAAAAAGGAATATAACTTTAATACAATCCACTATATTAATACCTATAAATCCTTCCCATAAGATTCACATACAAAAGGAATTTTCGAACAAACAAACATGAATGTGGAGAACTCCGAGATAGATTTGGAACTTCACTTTCGAACAGAATCCTATTACTTTTAGGATATACTTCTTACAAAAATTTCTATCACTAATTTAATTTTAAACCGTATTATATTATCCAAATTCATTTAGAAATATGAGAGCACATATTATTTTTATAAAATCACGAGTATAATATTGATAGACTAAAATAACCCTAAAATATTAAACAGAAGAACTCATAAGGAAAAGGGGATTACACAATCCAAGTTCTCCCTCCATGAATCGTCGTGACGGCACCTAGTTTCTACGACTAGGTAAGCATAACATTTTGCAGAAAAGAAACGAAAACATGAAAACTAACAATTTAACAGGTAAATTCAATTAAGAAGTTTAGATTACGCTCGACATATATAATAAACACTCTCGAGTTGAACATAAATGCTCCCCAAAACCCGGAATATCATGAGTCACAAGCTACAGAAGTAAATAATGCTTCTAAACTCCAGAAACTATCAACAATGAAAATACAAGAAAGTCTTTAACTTAAGGAGGAGTAGAGATAGGCTCCTAGGTCTACGGACGCGGCATATATACCTCGAAGTCTCTAAAATCTCCTCACCTCACTGGAAATACGGCTGGGAAGAGGTACCTGAATCTGCACACGAAAAACATGTGCAGGAAAGGGCATGAGTACAGCACAGCGGTACCCAGTAAGTGCCAAGCCTAACCTCAGTTAAGTAGTGACGAGATCAGGTCAGGCCCAACTGGTATATATGTATAATAAGATAATACAATATGAAATATCGCAGTAAGGATAAATACTAACAGTCAACGAGAATGAAATCACAGAAAGAAAAAAACTCAGTACACAGACATATCAACAGGGGATCTCCCGGGATACCGTCCCGTAGTCCAAAACATAAATGTACTGGAGATCTCCCGGGATACCATCCCGTAGTCCCAAACGCAAATGTGCAAGGGGATCTCCCAGAATACCGTTCCGTAGTCCCAAAGTAAATATCCAGTACAGGGGGATCTCTAGGGATACCGTCCCGTACTCCCAAACATGAATGTGTAGGGAGATCTTCCGGAATACCATTCCGTAGTCCCAAAGTAAATATACAACTCAATCAACATAAACAACAGTTTCAAGAAGGAATTCTACGGTCTAGATTAAGTTCACATCAAAGAAAAATAGGTAATTTTACACTAAACATGCTGCACAAAGTTCAGGTAGGCAGTTAAGACAGTTAAGGCACGTAGGCATGCTTTCCTAAGCTAAACAGGATAGTTACATATATTAGTATTGCTCAACTAAAGCAAAAACAGATATTTGCTTCATGGAAACGGGGTTTTTCAACAAATGGCCGTGTACGCACTTGTCACCTCACATACACGACATTCATAAATCAAACAGTACCAAATCCTAAAGACAAGGCTAGGCAAGCCACTTACCTCGAACCAAGCTCAAATCAATTCGAAATCACGCTCTTGCCACGAGTATCCAACTCCGAGTGGCTCACATATAATCAAATCAATTACATAACGTAATATAGCTACAAGCAGCTTATTTAGCTAATGAAATTAAAGCTAGGGCAAGAAAATAGAAAAACGTCCAAAAATCATTCACGGGCCCATGTCCCGGAATCGGGTAAAAGTCAAAAATTATGAACACCCATTTGCTCCCGAGTCTAACCATACCAAATTCACTCAAATCCGATACCAAAATCTCAATCAAAATCCAAAAATTTGTCCTAAGAACTTTTCTCAAATTTTCACCCCAAATTCGAAATTAAATGATAGCTTAGATTAATGGGATATAATAAAAAAGGAGTTAGGAATAGTTACCCACAAACTTCCTCCAAAAATCACTCCAAATTTTGCCTTCTACTGAGCTCTCAATCAAATTTTAAAGTTATGAACTCAAACCCTCATTTTGAACTTTAAAAATCTGCCCAGTTAGGTCCTTCTTCGCGAACGCGACCACCACCTCGCGTTCACGTAGAACAAAAGTCCACTGATCCATTTTCCTCTTTCATGAATGCGATTTCCTTCCCACGAATGCGTAGCTTCAGCTTCCAGGACCTTCGCGAATGCGACCCCTCATACGCGAACGCGAAGAGCAACTTCCTGAGGTCCTAGACGCTCCGCCTTTCCTCTTCGCGAACGCGTTCAGCTCTTTGCGTCCGCGATGCTTCCACTGGCCAACCTTCGCAAATGCAATATCCCCTTCGCGAACGCGAAGAACAATCCCTCTTTCTGATCCAGCTCTTTTTCGCTGACGCGAGCTCCACTTCGCGAACGCGATGAACAAATGTCTGCAATACAAAAACCAGCAAATCTGCTATCATTCTAAGCCCAAAAAAGACCCGTTGAGCATCCGAAACACACACGAGGGCCCCGAGACCTCAACCAAACATAGCAACCAATCCTAAAACACCATACAAACTTAGTCTAGCCCACAAATCACATCAAACAATGCTAAAATCACGAATCACCCTCCAATCCAAACTTAATGAACTTGAAATTTCAAAATTCTACAACTGATGCCGAAACCAACCAAACCACGTCTGATTGACCCCAAATTTTGCACACAATTCATATTCAACACTATGGACCTACTCCAACTTCCAGAATCGGATTTCGACCCCGATATAAAAAATTTCACTATCGGCTTGAAACTCAAAAAATTCAACTTTCGCCATTTCAAGCCTAAATGAGCTACGGACCTCAAAAATACAATCCGAACACATCATAAGACCAAAATCACCCAACAGAGCTAACGGAATCAACAGAATTCCATTCCGGAACCGTCTTTACACTGTTCCGACTACGGTCCAAATTCTAAGACTTAAGCTCTCATTTAGGGACTAAGTGTCCCAAAACACTCTGAAACTCAAAATGAATAATCCCGGCAAATCACAACATCAGAAATAGATACGGGGAAGCAGTTAATAGGGGATCGGGGTGTAAATTCTCAAAACGACCGACCAGGTAGTTACATCCTCCCCCTCTTAAAATATTGGTTCGTCCTCGAACGAGCATAGAGACTTACCTAAAGTGGTGAAAAGATGAGGATAAAGGCTGCGCATATCCTGCTCGGTCTCCCAAGTTGCCTCCTCGACCGGCTGACCCCGCCACTGAACCTTTACTGATGCAATATTCTTTGACCTCAACATTCGAACCTACTTGTCCAACGTAGCCACTGGCTCCTTAATATAAGATAGATCCTTGTCCAATTGGACCGAACTGAAATCCAACACGTGAGACGAATCGCAGTGATATCTCCGGAGCATCGAAACATGAAATACTAGATGAACTCCTGCCAAGCTGGGAGGTAAGGAAAGCTCATAAGCAACCTCCCCAAAACTCCGCAACATCTCAAAGGGACCAATAAACCTTGGGCTCAATTTGCTCCTCTTTTCGAATCTCATAATGCCCTTCATAGGCGAAACCCGAAGCAAGACCCGCTCTCCAACAATTAATGAAACATCGCGAATCTTCCGGTCTGCATAACTCTTTTGTCTAGACTGGGCTGTGCGAAGTCTATCCTGAATCACCTTAACCTTCTCCAATGTGTCCTGAACCAAGTTTGTGCCCAATAATCTAGCCTCACCCGGCTCGAACCAACCCATCGGGGACCTGCACCGCCTACCATACAAAGCCTCATATGGTGCCATCTGAATGCTGGGCTGATAACTATTGTTTTAAGCGAACTCCGGAAGTGGCAAGAACCGATCCCAAGAACCTCCAAACTCCATCACACACGCACGGAGCATATCCTTAAGAATCTGAATAGTGCGCTCAGACTATCCGTCCGTCTGGGGGTGAAATGTTGTGCTCAACTCCACCCGAGTACCTAACTCAAGCTGTAAGGCTCTCCAGAACCGTGATGTAAACTGCGCGCCCCGATCAGAGATGATAGATACCGGCACTCTATGAAGTCTGACAATCTTACGAATATAAACTCAAGCCAGCTGCTCGGAAGAATAGGTAGTCAGCACAGGAAGGAAATGAGCCAACTTGGTCAACCTATCCACAATCACCCAAACTGCATCAAACTTCTGCTGAGTTCGTGGGAGCCCAACAATGAAATCCATAGTGATCCGCTCCCATTTCCACTCCAGAATCTCTAACTTCTGAAGCAATCCACTCGGGTCGCTGATGCTCATACTTCACCTGTTGGCAATTTAAACACCGAGCAACATACTCCACTATATCCTTCTTCATTCTATGCCAACAATAATGCTGTCTCAAGTCATGATATATCTTCGCGGCACCCGGATGAATAGAGTATCGCGAGCTATGAGCCTCCTGAAGAATCAACTCACACAAACCATCTACATTAGGCACACATAGTCTGCCTTGCATCCTCAAAGCACCATCATACCCAATAGTAACCTCTTTAGCATCGCCGTGCTGAACTGTGTCCTTAAGGACAAGCAGATGGGGGTCATCATACTGACGCTCCCCGATACGATCATAAAGAGAAGACCGAGAGACCACACAAGACAATACTTGACTAGGCTCAGAAATATCCAATCTCATAAGCTGGCTGGCTAAGGCCAGAACATCCAACGCCATGGGCCTCTCTACTGCAGGTAGATAAGCCAAACTCCCCAAACTCTCTGCCCAGCGACTCAAAGCATCGACCACCATATTGGCCTTCCCCGGGTGGTACAAAGTAGTGATATCATAATCCTTAAGCAACTCTAACCACCTACTCTGATGCAAATTAAGATCCTTCTGCTTGAACAAATGTTGCAAACTCCGGTGATCAGTGTAGATCTCACAAGGGACAACGTACAAATAGTGCCTCCAAATCTTCAAGGCATGAACAATAGCAGCTAACTCAAGGTCGTGGACAGGATAGTTCTTTTCATGCACTTTAAGCTGTCTGGACGCATAGGCAGTCACCCTATGGTCCTGCATCAACACCGAGGCAAACTCGCAATGCATCACAATAGACTGTATAAGACCCCAAACCTGTAGGCAATATCAACACTAGGGCTATAGTCAAAGCTGACTTGAGCTTTTGAAATCTCTCCTCACACTCTTCCGTCCACCTGAACGGAGCACCTTTCTGGTTTAGCCTGGTCATAGGTGCTGCAATAGATGAGAATCCCTTAACAAATCGACGGTAATAACCCGCCAAACCAAGAAAGCTATAGATCTTTGTAACTTAGGATGATCTGGGCCAACTCTACACTGCTTCCACCTTCTTCGGATCCACCTTAATCCCTTCACTCGACACTACGTGACCCAAGAATGCCACAGAATCCAACCAGAACTCACATTTTGAGAACTTTGCATATAATTTCTTTTCTCTCAAGGTCTAAAGCATTGTCCTCAGGTGTTGCTCATGATCTTCTCGACTCAAGGAGTATACCAGAAAGTCATCAAAAAAGACAATGACGAACGAGTCAAGATATGACCGGAAAACACTGTGCAGCAAGTGCATAAATGCTGCTAGGGTGTTGGTCAACCCAAATGACATAACAAGGAACTCATAATGACCATACCGAGTCCTCAAAGTAGTCTTCGGGATATCTGGCTCCTGAATCTTTAACTGATGATAACCTGAACGCAAATCAATCTTGGAAAACACTCGAGCACCCTGTAACCGATCAAATAGGTCATCAATATGAGGTAAAGGATACCAATTCTTCACTGTAACTTTGTTCAACTGGAGATAATTAATGCACATATGCATAGAACCATCCTTTTTCTTCACAAACGAGACAGGAGCACCCCAAGGTGACACCCTGAGCCGAATAAAGCCCTTATCAAGCAATTCCTGTAACTGTTCCTTCAACTCCTTCAACTCAGGAGGAGCCATACGATAAAAAGGAATAGAGATGGGCTGAGTGCCCGGCAATAAATCAATGCCAAAATCAATATCTCTGTCGGGCGGCATGCCCGGAAGATCAGCTTGAAACATATCTGGGAAATTCCGCACTATTGTGACTGAATCAACTATAGGGGTATCAATACTAACATCTCTCACATAAACTAGATATGCGTCACACCCCTTCTCAACCATTCACTGAGCTTTAAGAAATGAAATAACTCTACTAGGAGTGTAATCTAAAGTACCCCTCCATTCTAATCGCGGTAAACCTGGCATAGCCAACATCACGGTCTTGGCATGACAATCAAGAACAGCATAATGGGGCAACAACCAATCCAAGCCTAAGATAACATCAAAATCTACCATGTTGAGCAATAATAAAT
The DNA here is from genome assembly GCF_001879085.1 of Nicotiana attenuata. Lineage (NCBI taxonomy): Eukaryota > Viridiplantae > Streptophyta > Magnoliopsida > Solanales > Solanaceae > Nicotiana > Nicotiana attenuata. Next base: position 180,888 of record NW_017671500.1, read on the forward strand.
CAACTCTGGTCTCAAAACCACTAAGAGCAATCAAACACGACTGATAAATGCGGTCACCAACAAGAGAATCTCCTACATGATAGAAGTGAGGTCGAGGAGGTAGAGGTCGCCCTAGAGGGGGAGGCCAGACCAGATACTATGCCCTTCCTGCCCGTACAGAGGTTGTTGCTTCTGATTCTGTCATTACAGGTATTGTTTTAGTCTGTCATAGAGATGCATCGATTCAATTCGATCCAGGATCCACTTATTCCTATGTGTCCTCTTATTTTGCCCAACATATGGGCGTATCTCGGGATACTTTGAGCTCCCCTATTTATGTGTCTTGGCTGAGCAGGTGGGGTGGCAGCTGGTGCTGTAACCATAGCCTGAGAACTCCGTGGGGCACACTGTGGCTGAGAAGTCTGTGGAGGTGCATCCCTCCTAAGTCTAGGGCAATCCCTCACAATATAGCGTGTGTCGCCACACTCAAAACAAGCTCTAGGGGGCATGGAGGCTGTGAATGACTCGGGCCAGGTCTGCTGGACTGACTACTTAAAGCACCCCTTGCAGGAAGCGCACTAGATACTGGAGGTGTATAATAAGGCTCTTGAGGTCTAGGAGGAGCTAGAATACCACTGGCTGCTGGACGAGCTGAATGAGTGGGGAGAATCACATAACCCCTACCATGACGAACTGCAGCTGGGGCACAGGCATCAGAATAATGGCCTGACTCTCAAGACCTCTTGGCCTCTCTCTCCTCCCTATCCCGAGCAAGCATGCCCTCTACACTCCTAGCAATACTCATAACCTGCTAATATGCGATATCCATCTCTAGCTCCTGGGCCATACTAGACCTGATGCTGGGAATGAGCCCCTCAATAAACTGGCAAACTCTCTCTCAAACTATAGAAACCAAGGCCAGTGCATGTCTAGCCAAGTCACTGAAACGGACAACATACTCCGAAACAATCATATTACCTTGACGCAAATGCTCAAAATCCGCGTGCCCGCGTCCCTGAGGCTCTAAGAGACATACTCTCTTATAAACATATCTGAGAATTGGGTCCATGTAAGGGAAGCTGCCTCAACCGGACTGTCCAACTCAAAAGTACACCACCACTGATAGGCTGCCCCTCAAAGTTGGAAAGCAGTGAAAGAAACCCCACTCGACTCATCTATACCCATAGTGTGGAGGATACGGTGGCACTCCTCCAGAAATCCCTAAGCATCTTCTGATGCTAGACTACTGAATGTAGGAGGGTCGTACTTTTTGTACCTCTCAGGCCTCTGCTGCTCCTCCTCTGAAACTGCTGCCCTACCCTCGGGTTGAGCTGGGGCTACAGGCGGTACTGGTATAACCTCTGGGATCTGATAAACCTGAACCCGCTGCTCTAGGGTGTGGGCGGCGGGAGTCTGTGCTTCTCCCCCAACCTGAGATGTGGCTGCAGCAAGGGGAATCAACCTTGCCTGAGCTAGAGTGTTGTACATTCTCATGAACTGCGCAAGGGCCTCTTGGAGAGCTGTAGTAGTAGTAGTAGTAGGCATATCAGGCGCATGGGCTCCGACTGGAGCTGCTGATGGTTCCTCTATAGTAGCTTGCGTGGGTGCTTTGGCTGCACCACGTCGGCGTCCTCGGCCTCTGGCGGCTCTAGTAGGGGCGCGGGTGCCTGGTCATCTCCGATAGCACGTGTCCTCACCATCTGTGAGAGAATAGAAGACATAAGTTTAGAATTTCGAAGTCAATAATCTCGTACGACAAGGAATCAAATGAATTGGAATTTTCCTAACAGTTCCATAGCCTCTCGAAGATAAGTACAGACGTCTCGTACCGATCCGCGAGACACTAATAAACCGGCTTGTGACTCACGACTCCTATGAACCTAGAGCTCTGATACCAACTTGTCATGACCCAAGTTCACCCTCCATGAACCGTCGTGATGGCACCTAGTCTCTACGACTAGGTAACCTAACATTTTGCGGAAAAGAAACAAAAACATGAAAACTAACAATTTAACAGGTAAATTTAATTAAGAAGTTTAGATGTCGCTCGGCATATACAATAAACACTCACGAACTGAACATAAATGCTCCCAAAACCCAGAATATCACGAGTCACAAGCTAAGAAGTAAATAGAGCTTCTAAACTCCAGAAACTATCAACGAAGAAAATACAAGAAAGTCTTTAACTTAAGGAGGAGTAGAGAGGGACTCCTAGGTCTGCGGACACGGCAGATATACCTCGAAGTGTTTAAAATCGCCTCGCCTCACTGGAAATATGGCTGTGAAGAGGTACTTGGATTTGTACACGAAAAACATGTGCAGGAAAGGGCATGAGTACACTATAGCGGTACCCAGTAAGTGCCAAGCCTAACCTCGATCGAGTAGTGATGAAATCAGGTCAGGGCTTTACTTGTATATATGTATAAAAAGATAATACAGTATGAAATATCGCAGTAAAGATAAATGCTAACAGTCAACAAGAATGAAATCACAGAAAGACAACAACTCAGTACACAGAGATAGCAACAGAGGATCTCCCGGGATACCGTCCGGTAGTCCCAAATGTAAATGTGCAGGGGGTCTCTCGGAATACCATTCCGTAGTCCCAAAGTAAATATCCAGTACAGGGGAATCTCCCGGGATACCGTCCCGTAGTCCCAAACGTAAACGTGCAGGGGGATCTCCCGGAATACCATTCCGTAGTCCCAAAGTAAATATACAACTCAACCAACATAAACAACAGTTTCAACAAGAAATTCTACAGTCTAGATTAAGTTCACATCAAAGAAGAACAGGTAATTTTACACTAAACATGATGCACAGAGTTCAGGTACGCAGTTAAGGCACGTAGGCATGCTTTACTAAGCTAAACTGGATAGTTACATATACTAGTATTGCTCAATTAAAGCAAAAATAGATATTTGCTTAATGGAAATGGGGTTTTTCCATAAATAGCCCGTGTACGCACTCGTCCAGCTCACACACACAACATTCATATATTAAACATGTCACGACCCAATTCCCATACCCGGTCGTGATGACGCCTCTCGTGAAGACAAGGCCAGCCAACTAACCCAAATCCTTTCACTAACAATTATTAAACATAAATGAATAGAAGATACAACTTAATGGCATTAGAAACTGTTAATTACTACCCGACCGGGGTGTCACAAGTCACGAGCATCTAAGGAAATCTTAACACAACTACAGGCCAATAAATATATACAAGTAAAATTTCTGGAAAACAAAAGACAACATCCGGTGCCGCGAACGCCGGCGGTCACCTTGCTCAGCTACAATAACGATACCTTCAATCCGCTAATAACCCGCTACCGGGTGAACGATACCTGCAACTGCACGCGAGGTGCAGGGAGTAAAGTGAGTACTCCAACTCAGTGAGTAATAAAAGTAAATAATAACTGAGCAGCAAGAAATCACGTAAAATCTGTGAAATCTTTAGAAATACCTTGGCTCAGTTCAAATCTCTTTTAAAAATGATCTTTTCAGTGATTACGAAAACGATTCCAAACAGTTAGTGCTGATACGCACAGAAAATCCGCCCCTCGGGCACAAATACCACGGTGTAACAAGTAAAGAGGCTAATAAGTATGCAAGATGAGCACATAAAAGTTTGCCCCTCGGGCAATATCTCAAAACAGTACCGGCCCCTCGGGCATGATTTATGTTCCTGGTCAGTCATTGTTACCTGACCGGTCAGCCATTGTTACCTGACCAAAATGCGTATTACAGTGCCATTGATACCACTGGTCAGCCATTGTTACCTGACTGGTCAGTCATTGTTACCTGACCAAAACACGTATGATAGTGTCATTGTTACCACTGTCCAATTCTAAATGGGTACCCGCGCTCACTGTGGGTGTGCAGACTCCGGAGGGGCTCCTACAGCCCAAGCGCTATATCATCATAAGGCCTGAAAGCCTGAACATATCAACATGAGGCCTGAAAGCCTTCTCACAATACACTCGAGGCCTGAAAGCCTCCTCACATATCACTCGAGGCCTGAAAGCCTCCTCACATATCACTCGACATATCCTCACATATGGCCCTCGGCCTCAATCAGTCCAAAAATAATCATAAGCCCCTCAGGCATCAGTAAAGACAATAATGCTCAGCTCAAACAATAGTTCAAACATCAGTTAAAACTCAAGGTTGAGTAAAAATATAGCTGAGTTCATGACACAATGAAATTCAAATGGACTGAGTTCAAATAATATTTTTCAAATAGTGAGGAAAACAGTGATGATAGCTCACAAGGATTTTAAACAGTCGGCAATAAGCCCCAAGTATGGCAATCAGCCCAAGTCATGATAATATCAAACAAGTTTCAATCAAATACGCGGTAAAATCAACAATCGGGACGGACAAAGTCACAATCCCCAACGGTGCTCTACCCCACGCTCGATATCCGGCGTGCAAGTCACCTCAATATAGCACTACGGCGTGCAAATCCGGGGTTTCAAACCCTCAGGATATCATTTACAATCATTACTCACCTCGAACCGGTGAAATCTCTAGCTCGCGACACCCTTGCCCCATCAAATCGGTCTCCACGCGCGTCGAATCTAACCAAAATCAGAGCGAATACATCACAATATGCTAAGGGAACAATACCCAATCGAAAACAATCGAAAAATAGCAACAATCTCGAAACTGGCAAAACCCGAGCCCTGGGCCCACTTCTCGAAAAATTATAAAATTAACATCAATGGATTCCTTACCTCGCCACGAGTCTATACATATCAAATTTACCAAAATCCGAGCTCCAATGCTCCCTCAAACTCCGAATTTCCATTTCAAAAGTCAAGCCCTAGTTCTTCCTTTTTTAATCAAATTTCCATGAATTTAGGTGTTGATTCTTCAAAAAAATGATGATTCTAGGTCACGAGACTCACCTCCAATCAATTCCCGTCGAAACCCTCCTTAATCCTCATCAAAAAGCTCCCAAGGTTGCTCAAAAATGGTGAAAATAAGACCTAGCTCGCGGAGGAAATAATATAAATCTGCCCAGCTCTTTTCGCTTTTGCGGTCCCTTTCCCGCTTATGCGGGACCGCTTCCGCGACTCTTCTTCCGCTTCTGCAGAAATTCCAAACTCGAGCTCAACCGCTTCTGCGGTTACACAAACGCATAAGCGATACCGCTTCTGCGGTTAGACAATCGCTTCTGCGGAACCGGCGCCCAGGCCTCCTCACCGCTTCTGCGGTCAATCCTTCGCACAAGCGTATCCGCTTCTGCGGTCCAAGATTCGCAGAAGCGAAAATACCAGTTGCAGCAGGCTCAGCAACATGAAAAATTCCAAAACTTCCGTTTAACCATCCGAACTCACCCCGAGGCCCCCGGGACCTCAACCAAAAACACCAACATATCTTAAAATATCACCCAAACTTGTTCCAATCATCAAAACACCACGATTAACACTAAAACCATCAAATTACATCAAATCCAAGCCTAAGTTCTCCCAAAATTCTTCCGAAACTCGCATTCGATCAAAAACCCAACCAAACCACCTCCGAATCATCTGAAATTTTGCACACACATCCCAAATCACTTAACGAAGCTACTGCAACTCTCGGAATTCCATTCTGACCCTCGGATCAAAATCTCACCTATCAACCGGAATTCGCCAAAACACTAACTTTGCCAATTCAAGCCTAATTCTACACCGGACCTCCAAAATCAATTCCGGTCACACTCCTAAGTCTCAAATCATCCCCCGAAGCTAACCGAATCACCGGAAATCACATCCGAGCCCTCTAACTCAATAGTCAACATCCAGTTGACTTTTCCAAAACAAACCTTCCTTGAAGAGACTAAGTGTCTTATTTCCATCCAAACCAATTCAATTCAACTATAACTCACTCGTTGCTGATAATGAAACATGAAGAAGCGGTAAATGGGGGAAACGGGGCTGTATTACATAAGACGACGGGTCGGGTCGTCACAAAACAATACCAAATCCTAAGGGGAGTTCCCACACACAAGGCTAGGCAAGCCACTTACCTCGAACCAAGCTCAAATCAATCCGAAATCACGCTCTTGCCACGAGTATCCAACTCGGATTGGCCCAAATATAATCAAATCAATTACATAACGTAAATATAGCTACAAGCAGCTAATTTAGCTAATGAAATCAAAGTTAGGGCAAGAAAATAGAAAAACGCCTCCCCGGGCCCACATCTCGGAATTGGGTAAAAATCGCAAATTATGAACACCCATTCACTCACGAGTCTAACCCTACCAAATTCACTCAAATCCGATACAAAATCTCGATCAAAATCCAAAAATTTGGCCTAAGAACTTTTCTCTAATTTTCCCAATTTTTTACCCCAAATCCGAAATTAAATGATAAAATCTAGCTTAGATTAATGGGACATAATCAAAAAGGACCTAGGAATCATTACCCACAAACTTCCTCCGAAAATCTCTCCAAATTTTGCCTTCTACCGAGCTCTTAATAAACTTTTGGAGTTATGAACTCAAACTCTCGTTTTGAACTTTAATGATATACCCAGTTACGTCTTTCTTCGCGAATGCGACCACCACCTCGCGTTCGCATAGAACAAAAGTCCACTGCTCCATTTTCCTCTTTTGGAAACGCGAGTTCCTTCCCGCCAACGCGTAGCTTCAGCTGCCAGGACCTTCGCGAACGCAGCCTGTCATACGCGAAGAGCAACTTCCTGAGGTCCCAGCTGCTCCGCCTTTCCTCTTCGCGAACGCGTTCAGCTCCTCACGTTCGTGATGCTTCCACTGTCCAACCTTCGCGAACGCGATATCCCCTTCGTGAACTCGAAGAATAATCCCTCTTCCTGACCTTGCTCTTCTTTGCGAACCCGAGCTCCACTTCGTGAACGCGAAGAACAAATGTCTGCAACAGAAAAACCAGCAAATCTGCTATCCTTCTAAGTCCAAAAATGACCCGTTGAGCATCTGAAACACACCCGAGGCCCTCGGGACCTCAACCAAACATACCAACCAATCATAAAACACCATACGAACTTAGTCGGGCCCTCAAATCACATCAAACAACGCTAAAATCATGAATCGCCAAACCACATCCGATTGACCCCAAATTTTGCACAAAAGTCATATTCAACACTACGGACCTACTCCAACTTCCGAAATCGGATTCCGACCCTGATATCAAAAATTCCACTATCGGCTTGAAACTCCAAAAATTCAAGTTTCGCCATTTCAAGCCTAAATGAGCTACGACCTCAAAAAAACCATCCGGACATGCCCTTAAGCCCAAAATCACCCAATAGATCTAACGGAATCGACAAAATTTCATTCCGGAGTCGTCTTCACACTGTTCAAACTACGGTTCAAATTCTAAGACTTAAGCTCTCATTTAGGGACTAAGTGTCCCAAAACACTCCGAAACTCAAAATGAATCATCCCTGCAAATTAAAATAGCAGAATAGATACTGGGGAAGCAGTTAATAGGGGATTGGGGGTGTAAATTCTCAAAACGACTAGCCGGATCGTTACAGGCATAGTTGTTGTAACGACCCGGCCGGTCAATTTTGGAATTTAGGTCCCGATCCCCCATTAACTGCTTCCCCTATGTTCATTTCTACTATTTTGGTTTGCCGGGACGTTCGGTGTTGAGTTTTGGAATGTTTTGGGATACTTAGTCCCTAAATGAGAGCTTAAGTGTTGAAAAGTAGTCCGTAGTCGGAATAGTATGAAGACGACCTCGGAATGGAAATCTAATGGTTCCGTTAGCTCTGTTAGGTGATTTCAGGGTTGGGAGCGTGTTTGGAATGTATTGTGGGAGCTCGTAGCTCATTTAGGCTTGAAATGCCGAAGTTTGAATTTTTGAAGTTTCCGGTTCGATAGTGAGTTTTTGATCCGAGGGTCGGATTGGAGTTCCGGAAGTTGTAGTAGCTCTGTCATGTCATTTGGGATGTGTGTGCAAAATTTCAGGTCATTCGGACGTGTTTTGGTTAGGTTTTTGATCGAAAGCGTATTTGGAAGAAACTTGTAGTTCTTAGGCTTGAATCTTTGATTTAATCAGGTTTCCAGTGTTGTTTTAGGTGTATTAAGGATTGGTACAAGTTTGAATAAGGTATTAGGTGGTATTGGTGCTTTTGGTTGAGGTCCCGGGGGCCTCGGAATGATTCCGGGTGGTTAACGGAGAAATTTCTAAGTAATTGCTGCAGCTGGTATTTTTCTTTCTGGTATTTTCGCTTCTGCGGCTTGGGAACCGCAGAAGCGGAGCCGCAGAAGCGGCCTTGGACGTCGCAGAAGCGGCTTGTGCCCCCTTCCTCAGGAGCTGCAGAAGCGGTGCCACTTCCGCAGAAGCGAAGCCGCAGAAGCGGCCCAGCTAACCCAGATGCGGTCCTGTCCCTTTTAATGAAAACTGCAGAAGCGGTTGGCTTTCCGCTTAAGCGGGACCGCAGAAGCGGTCCCTTGTCCGCAGAAGCGGAAATGACTATTCAAAAATATCAATTTCAAGGGTTTAATTTCATGAGTTTGAAAATCGATTGAGAGCTCGGGAGAAGGCGATTTCGAGTGGGTTTTGAAGAGAAAATCATTGGGTAACGTTTCCTTGATCCCTTTTCATTATATTTCATCATTATATAGCTAAATACATCATTGGAATTCGAATTTTGGACCAAAAATTGGATAATTTGGGGTAAAACTTCATTGGCTAGACTATTGAGTTTTGAGTGGGCATTTGACCTCCGATTGGGAGATTTTTATATGGTTAGACTCGTGAGAGTACGAGGGTTCTAAAAATGTGAAAATTATTCGATTCCGAGACGTTGGCTTGAGGGGCATTTTGGTCATTTTATCTATTTTCGCGCCCTAGCTTTAACTTTAATAGTGGAATCAGTTGTTTGCAATATTATTTACGATATGTAATTGAATTGAATAGATTTGGGCCATTTGGAGTCGGATACTCGTGGCAAAGGCGCGGTTTCTAGTGATATTGAGCCGGTTCGAGGTAAGTGGCTTGTCTAACCTTGTGTGTGGGACCTTTCCCCTTAGGATTTGTTATTTGTTGATTTGAGTGCCTTGTACGCGAGGTGACGGGCGCGTACTTGAGCCAATTGTTGAAAATCCGGTTTTCCTAAGATATTGAGATTGAGTTCCTTTCATATTTGCTTTATTCTACTTGCAATTATAACCTGTGCTAGATTAGGAAAGCATGTTTAGTTGATTTAACTTGCCTAATTGCTTAAGTTGCCTTGACTGTACTATGTGAAGCATGCTAGGCCAGTACTACCTGTTGCTTGTCTTTTGTACTTCGTTTCCGTGTACCTTCTGGTTGTGATTGCGCATTTACATTGGGACTACGGATGTGGGATTCCGGTAGCTCCCCCCTTGTTTGTTTACTTTGGGACTGCGGGTTCGATTCCCGATAGATCCCCCTGCACTTTTACTTTGGTACTGCGGGTTAGATTCCCGATAGATCCCCCTGCACTTTTACTTTGGGACTGCGGGTTAGATTCCCGATAGATCCCCCTGCATTTTGATGGTTGGACTACGGGACGGTATCCCGAAAGATCCTTCGGTTTGGTATACGAGTTGGACTACGGGACGGTATCCCGGGAGATCCACTGGACAGTTGAGGAAAGGGCTACAGGACGGTATCCTGGGAGACCCTCATTGTTATCATTGTTATTGAGTTGTATTTACTCTGTGTTTGCTCTGTCCTTTTATGGTTGTTATTGTCTCGTTGACCTACCTTATTTCACTGCTGTATTTATTATTTCTGTCAGCTTATCATACCGTTAATTATTGTTATTACTATATTTTGTCTCAGTATGGCCCTGACCTTCCTCGTCACTACCCAACCGAGGTTAGGCTTGGCACTTACTGAGTACCGCTGTGGTGTACTCATGCCCTTCCTGCGCATGTTTTTCATGTGCAGATCATTCAGGTACCTCCACTCAGGCGCACTATCAGTGAGGCAGGAGGACTACGGAGACTTCGAGGTAGATCTGCTGCGTCCGCAGACCGACGAGTCTCCCTCTTACTCTATCTTTAGTACTTAGTTTTCCTTCTTTCGGTTGTTAGAAATTCTAGAGTTTGGAACCTTTACTATACACTTCTATAGCCTGTGTTGCCCGTGAGTTTTCGGGTTTTGGGAATTGTTTTAGATTTGTGATATTGAGTTGTACTTGCCAAGCGGCATTCAGTACAGTTTCCTTTAGATATTTGATTTGATTTTCTCTATTTTTTTCCGCAATTATTATATTTCCGCAAATGTTAGGCTTACCTGGTCATGGGGACCAGGTGCCGTCATGACATGTTCACGGTTGGTGAACTAGGGTCGTGACAGTTGTTATAACTTATTTTTTTGGACTACAATAAGTTCTATGTTAATTTTTTTTAACTAGATATTATCCTTATAATTCCATTAGTTTTAGGACATAATACTACACGTTAGGAATCCTACATGATTACCTTTGGAATCCTATATAATTACTTTCAGGTTGTTTAATTCATATAAAATTGAACAAGTAAATATCTTTAGACATGCAATCCTATTACATTTAGGATATACTTCTTAAATATTTCTATTACCAATTTAATTCAAAAACGTATTATGATGTCCTATAACTAATTTAATTTGAGAATGTAATATATTGCCAAATTCATTTAGAAAAAGGAGAGCCTATATTATTATAAAAGCATAAATACAATATTAACATACCAAAATAGCCCTAAAATATTAAGTGGAAGAACTCATAGGGAAAGGACATAACTGCAATAACCTATTTTTGGACTTCAATACCTTTTTTTAATATTTTAAGATTTTAAAATTAATAAAATTTTGTCTATTAAATTATTATTAATAATATGTAGGAAGGTTCAATAAAATTAATTTTATAAGAATCCTCCGTATTGGCAATACACTACCACTCCATAATGTCCAATACCCAAAAAAGTAATATTAAATGGGCTGCATAAAGAGTTGAAATTGAGAAGAAGAAAAATACCCCCACTATAATATATATGTGAACTATTTTTCTACTCAAAGAATTTTTTTATCAATTTTTTTCGTGTAATATTGAAAATACCCAATTATTAAGCAACAACTAAAAAAATATTTAGAATATAAATGTGTGAGAAGGAGAAAAAAATGGTTGGCAAGAGTCAATATTACTAATAAATTTACAAACATAAAGATCTAAAAGTGATAAATCATATCAATCTTTTACTTTTTAAAAAATAAAATTTATAGTGTATCAAATTATAATTAAGATTATTCAAAACAAGAGATGAACTGTCACGACCCAGTTTCTCCTTCCGTGAACTGTCGTGATGGCACCTAGTCTCTACGACTAGGTAAGCCTAATATTGCGGAAATGAAATTGAAACACAAAGATAACAGCTAACAGTTATAGTTAATAAGCAGAAACAGTACCACTCGGCATGTACAACAATCATTTTTTCCCAAAACCCGAAACGTCGCAATGTCACAAGCTTCTAAGAGTTTGTATCTACTCTATATATTTATGTCTGAAGAAAACAAGGGGAAAATCAACACTAGGGGATAGAAGGGGACTCCGAGGTCTGCGGACGCGCCAGATGTACCTTGAAATCTCCTGAAGGTGCAACCACGCAACTAAACTCGAGGCTGATAGCTAGTACCTGGATCTGCACATGGAAAACATGTGCAGGAAAGGGCATGAATACACCACAACGGTACCCAGTAAGTGCCAAGCCTAACCTCGGTTGAGTAGTGACGAGATCAGGTTCGAGCCCTACTGGTATAAATAAAATAATGTTTAACAGAAAGAAATATCGCAGTAAAAATAAATACTGAAATTTAACCAGGAAATAAGCATAGAAGAACAACAGCTCAGAAACACAAGGGTAACAATAGGGCATCTCCCGGGATACCGTCCCGTAGTGCCAAACGATGTGTAAGGGGATCTCTCGGAATACCGTTCCGTAGTCCCAAAGTAAATATGCAGTGCTGGGGGATCTCCTGGTATATCGTTCCGTAGTCCCAAAGTAAATATGTAGTACAGGGGGATCTCCTGGAATACCGTTTTATAGTCCCAAAGAAAATATGCAACTAAAACAATATAAACAACAGTTACAGTAAGAAAACCTATAGTTTAGACTAAGTTCAAATCAAAGAAAATGCAGGTAATTTCACTAAACATGCTGCACAGAGTTCAAATAGGCAGTTAAAACACGTAGGCGTGCTTTTCTAGTCTAAACAGGATAATACATATGCTGTTGTAGTTCAAACAAGGAGAAAACAGGTTATGACTAAGTGAAAAACGGAGTTTTACCACAATTAGCCCGTGTACGAACTCGTCACCTCACCTATACGGCGCTCATATATCAAACAGTACCAATACCTAAGGGAAGTTCCCCCACACAAGGTTAGGCAAGCCACTTACCTCGAACCTAGCTCAAATCAACCCGTAAAAATGCTCTTTCCACAAATATCCGGCTCCGAATGACCCAAATCTAGCCTACACCAATTAAATTACATAAATATAGCTACAAGAAACTAATCTAGCTAACGAAACCAAAGCTAAGGCAAGAGATTAGAAAAATGCCCAAAAAGCCTCCCTGAGTCCACGTCTCGGAATCGAGTAAAAGTCACAAAATAAGAACGCCCATTCACTCACGAGTCTAACCATACCGAATTTACTTAAATCCAATACCAAAATCTCGATCAAATCCCCAAATTTCGGCCAAAGAACTTTTCTCAAATTTCTCCAAATTTTCACCCCAAATCCGAATTAAATGATAAAATCAATGATAGATTAGTGAGATATAACCAAAATCAAGTTAAGAATCGTTACCCAAACTATATTTCTGAAAATCCCTCAAAATCTCATCCAAATCCCAGCTCCCAAACTCAAGTTTTGATAAAAATGGCTAACCATCGATTTTTGAAATGTTTATATTGCCTCCCCAGATCCCTTCATCGCGAGCGCCACAACTCCCTCGCGTTCGCGTAGGGTAACGCTTTACTGATCCAAAAATCCTTCTTTGCGAATGTGAAGGTCTTCTCGCGAACGCGTACCCTCTGATTCCTGAAGCTTTGCGAACGCAACCAATACTATGCGAACGCGTAGAACAATCCACAGGGGACTCAGTTGTTCCATTTCCTCTTTGTGAACGCGATGCCATTCACGCGTTCGCGATATACTGATGGCCAACCCTTCGTGAACGCGTCCCCATACTCACGAACGCGAAGAGAAATTTCACATCCTGTCCCAGCTCTTCTTCGCGAACCCGAGCTCTGCTGAACGAATGCAAAGAACAAACATCTGCAACAAATACCAGCAAAATCTGCTATCCTTCTAAGTCCAAAAATGACCTGTTAGCATCCGAAACACACCCGAGGCCACCGAGACCCCAACCAAATATACCAACCAATCCTAAAACACCATACAAACTTAATCAAGCCCTCAAATCACATCAAACAATGCTAAAATCACGAATCACCCTCCAATCCAAACTTTCAAAACTTGACACTTCAAAATTCTACAACCGATGCCAAAACCAACCAAACCATGTCTGATTGACCCCAATTTTGCACATAAGTCATGTTCAACACTGCGGACCTACTCCAACTTTCAAAATTTGATTCCAACCCCGATATCAAAAATTTCACTACCGCCCCAAAACTCTAAAAATTCAACTTTCGCCATTTCAAGCCTTAGTGAGCTACGGACCTCAAAAACACAATCCGGAAACGCCCTTAAATCCAAAATCACCCAACGAAGCGAACGGAATTCCATTCGGGAGTCGTCTTCACACAGTTCTGACTACGGTCCAAATTCTAAGAATTAAGCTTCCATTTAGGGACTAAGTGTCCCAAAACACTTCAAAAAACCAAAACGAAACCTCCCGGCAAGTCACAATAGCAATAATAGATATGGGAGAAGCATTTAATAGGGGGTCGTGGCTCTAACTCTCAACACGACCGGCGGGGTCGTTACATGAACTAATATTAAGATCTGAATCAACATAAAATAATTTATTTTTTTATGTTAAAATCAAATAATTAAATCTTTTAATTAATTATTCAGCAAGAGAATCCAAATCGGCGGATCTTTACCAGAAGTAGAGCATAAACCTAAAAAATTGAAACAGATAGAATCCAATTCAATTATTTTTTAAATTCATCATATGAAAAAAAAATTGTTCAAGTTAAAACAAAATTTTAGGATACATAAATGTATTCCATAAAGAGAGCGTTAGAACACGAAGTTAAAATGTTAGTATATTATTAAGAATCAAAATGTTATACAAGTGTGTGAAGAAGCACAATCAAAGCTAAATCTTAATCAAGAACAAGCTTTCAAGACTATATTATAAAGATTCGACTCTGGTATAATGAGAATATTCTTTGTAGATGCCTCTGGCGGAATCAAAATAATATTTCTATGTCATACATTACTTGCAAGTATCGTATCAAGAGGCTTGACAATGTTAGAAATTGTAACAACCCGGCCTGTCGTTTTAAGAATTAACGCCTCGTTCCCCTATTAACTGCTTTCCCCGTATTTATTTATGCTATTGAGAGTTGTCGGGAGGGTTTGTTTTGAGTTTCGGAGTGTTTTGGGACACTTAGTCCCTAAATGAGAGCTTAAGCTTTAGAATTTGGGCTGTAGTCAGAGCAGTGTGAAGACGGCCTCGGAATGGAATTCCATCGATTTTGTTAGCTCCGTTGGGTGATTTCGGACATAGGGTCATGTTCGGGTTTGGGAGGTCCATAGTTCAATTAGGCTTGAAATGACGAAAGTCAAATTTTTGAAGTTTCCGGTTCGATAGTGAGATTTTGATATCGGGTTCGGAATGGAATTCCGGAAGTTGGAGTAGGTCCGTCGTGTTATTTTGGATGTATGCGCAAAATTTTAGGTAATTCGGGCGAGGTTTGATACACTTTTAGATCAAAAGCAAAAATTGGAAGTTTTGGAATCCTTAGCCTTGAATCCGAGGGTGTTTTGATGATTCGATGTTGTTTTGAGTGTTCCGAAGATTGTTACAAGTTTGAATAGTGGTATATGACTTTTTTGTATTTTTGGTTGAGGTCCAGGGGGCCTCGGGATAATTTCGGAAGGTTAACGGAAGAATTTGGGAGATTTGGAAGCAGCTTCAGCTGCTGATGTTCTGTCGTAACTGCACCTGCAGATTGGGGACCGCAGGTGCGTGATCGCAGAAGCGTGGGAATAGCCACAGATGCGGCTAGGCTTTTGGAGTTCAGAAATCCCAGGTGCGAGAGCTGGAGCCCACCTGCGAGACCGCAGGTGTGATAAGTGAAGCGCAGGTGCGGCCCAGTGCATTAAGAGGGTTTTTGCAGATATGCACCTGGGACTGCTGGTGCGGGTCCGTAGGTGCGAGGTCAAGGCCGCAGGTGCGGAAACCCTGGGCCAGAACCTATGTATGATTCTGTCACGATTTCAGCCTGTTCTTTCACCATTTTCATCCGAGAATTTAGCTTTTGGGAGGTTTTTGAGAGACGATTCAAGGGAGCTTCGAGGAGGTAAGATTTTGGAACCCAAACTCGTTTATATGGTGTTATTCTACTGATTTGGCAAGATATTTATGGAAAGGGTTAAAATTTGGGGGTTTAGGGTTTGAAATTGGAGACCTTGATTTAGGGATTTGAGGGGTTGTTTGTGGTCCGATTTCGATGTATTTGGTATGCATGAACTCGTGAGAGTGTAAGGATTCTAGTTATATGAATTTTATCCGATTCGAGACGTGGGCCCGGGGGACTTTTTCGGCGATTTTCCTAATTTCGCGTGTTAGCTTCGAATTTATTAGTTAAATTAGCTACTTGAAGTTATAGTTACATTATGCAATTAATTTGAATAGATTTGGGCCATTAGGAGTCAGGTACTCGTGGCAAGAACGTGATATCGAGTTGATTGAGCTGGTTCGAGGTAAGTGGCTTGCCTAACCTTGTGTGGGGGAACTCCCCTCAGGATTTGGTATTATTGATATATGAAATACCTTGTACGTGAGGTGACGAGTGCGTACATGTGCTAATTGTTGAAAATCTTGTTTTCATTAAGTAACTATAATCGTGTTTTCTCCCTCGTTGTACACTACTTCCAATTTAAACCCACTGTTAGTTTAAGGAAGCATGTCTAAGTGTCTTAATACCTTTACTTGCTCAAACTACTTTATTTGAATTCTGTGCAGCATGCTAGGTTAGAAATACTTGTTTTTCCTTGGTATGAAATTGGATTGAATTGAATATTCTTTGCGTTGCTGCTGTGTGTTTACTTTGGGACTACGGGCGATATCCCGGTAGATCCCCCTTGACTGTTTATTTGGGACTACGGATTGGTATTCCGGTAGATCCTCCTGCACATTTACATTGGAACTATGGGACAACACCCGGTAGATTCCCCCTGTACTGGATATTTGCATTTGGGACTACAGATTGGTATTCCGGTAGATCCCCTACGCACTATGAGTTGGACTACGGGACGACACCTGGGAGATCCACTGGATATTTACATTTGGGGACTACAAGACGATATCCTAGGAGATCCCCGGTTGCTATCTCTGTATGGAGTTACATTCTTTTCCGTGATTTTTCTCTCCGTTACAGTTGTTTTTAACCTTATTATCATGTGTTGCTTCTTACTGTTATATATCTTGATATATATATATATATATGTATATGACCGGTAGGGCCCAGACCTTCCTCGTCGCTACTCGACCGAGGTTACGCTTGGCACTTAATGGGTACCGCCGTGGTGTACTCATGCCCTTTCCTGCACATGTTTTTCGTGTGCAGATCCAGGTTCATTGGCTCAGCCATACCGTTAGGGAGGCGAGGCGATCTCTAGAGACTTTGAGGTATATATGTCGCTTCCCCAGACCGAGGAGTCTCTCTCTATTCCCTCTATTAGCTTTAGATCTCCTGTACTTTCTGTTGATTAGACATCCTGGAGTTAGAACCTTATGTAAACTTTTCTCAGTTGTGATTGCATGAGATTCCGGGTTTTAAGAGTTGATTCAGTTTTTGAGAACATGTATTGTTTTATGCCGAGCGGCATCTTAAACATTTCTATTTTATTTTATCTTCAGTTTTTATTCATTTTTGTATTTCATTTCTTTTCCGCAAATTGCTAGGCTTACCTAGTCGTAGAGACTAGGTTCCATCACGACACTTCACGGAGGGCGAACTTAGGTCGTGACAAGTTGGTATCAGAGCTCTAGGTTCATAGGAGTCATGAATCACAAGCTAGTTTATTACAGTCTCGCGGTTCGGTACGGAGACGTCTGTGCTTATCTACGAGAGACTATGTAACAGTTAATAAAATTCCACTTCATTTGATTTCCCTGTCGTGCGAGATTTTTGATATCGAAATTCTAAACTTCCGCCTTCTATTCTCTCACGGATGGTGACGACACGTGCCGCCGGAGGTGATCAGACAATCGCGCCCCCTGCGAGAGCCGTCAGAGGTCAGGGCCGGGGACGGGGTAGAGGCCTAGGACGCGCACGCGGTGTAGCCAGAGCACCCGCGCGAGCTGCCACAGAGGAGCCACCAGCAGCTCCAGCCGGAGCCCAGGCGCCTGATACGCCTACTGCTACTACTACTCCAGCACCCCAGGAGACTCTTGCACAGTTTATGAGTATGTACACCACTCTAGCTCAGGCAGGGTTGCTTCCCCTTGCTGTAGCCACATCCTAGGCCGGGGGAGGAGCACAGACTCCTATCGCCCGCACTCCTGAGCAGTGAGTGCATGTTGAGCAGGTCCTAGAGACTATACCGGCACAGCCTGTAGCCCCAGTTCAGCCCGAGGAGAGGGCAGTAGCTTCATAGGAGGAGTAGAGGAGGCTTGAGAGGTTCAAGAAGTATCAGCCTCCTACATTCAGTGGACTAGCATCAGATGATGCTCTGGGATTTCTAGAGGAGTGCTACTGTATCCTCCGTACCATGGGTATATCAGGATCGAGCGGGGTTTCCTTCACTACCTTCCAGCTTTGAGGAGCCACCTATCAGTGGTGGCGTACTTATGAGTTAGACAATCTAGATGAGGCAGCTTCCCTGACTTGGACTCAGTTTTCAGATATGTTCCTGAGAGAGTATGTTCCTCAGAGCCTCAGGGATGCGTGGCGCGCAGAGTTTGAGCATTTGCGCCAGGGTACTATGATTGTCTCGGAGTATGCTATCCGTTTCACTAACTTGGCTAGGCATGCACCAGCCTTGGTTTCTACAGTTCGTGAGAGAGTTCGCCATTTTATTGAGGGGCTCATTCCCAGCATCAAGTCTAGTATGGCTCGGGAGTTAGAGATGGACATTTCTTATCAACAGGTGGTGAGCATTGCTAGGAAAGTAGAGGGTATGCATGCTCGAGACAGAGAGGAGAGGTAGGCTAAGAGGTCTCGAGAGTCGGGCCATTATTCTGGTGCCCGTGCCCCAGCTACAGCTCATCATGGTAGGGGTTATATGTGTCGCCCCGTTCATTCTGCTCTTCCAACAGCCAGTGGTATTCCAGTTCCTCCTAGACCTCAGGAGCCTTATTATGCGCCTCCAGTATCTAGTACACCTCCTGAACGAGGTGCTTTCAGTGGCCAGTCAGTGCCGCCACGTCCTCCCAGAGTTTGTTTTGAGTGTGGCGACACACGCCATATGGTGAGGGATTGTCCCAGACTTAGGAGGGGTGCACCTCCACAGACTTCTCAGCCACGGTGTGCTCTGTAGAGTTCTCAGGCTATGGTAACAGCACCAGTTTCTACCCCACCTGCCTCGCCAGCTAGAGGTGGAGGTCGAGGAGGCAGAGGTCGCCCTAGGGGGGAGGCCAGGCCAGATACTATGCCCTTCCTCCTCGTACTGAGGTTGTCGCCTCCGATTCTGTCATCACAGGTATTATCTTAGTCAACCATAGAGATGTATCGGTTTTATTCGATCCAGGCTCCACTTATTCTTATGTGTCCTCTTATTTTGCCCCGCATTTGGGCATATCTCGGGATTCCTTGAGTTCTCCTATTTATGTTTCTACTCCTATTGGAGATTTGTGGACCGTTTATCGGTCGTGGTTGATTGCTCTTAGTGGTTTTGAGACCAGAGCCGATTTATTATTGCTCAGCAAGGTAGATTTTGATGTTATCTTGGGCATGGACTGGTTGTCACCCCATTATGCTATTCTTGATTGTCAGGCGCAAAAACCGTGATGCTGGCTATGCCAGGTGTACCGCGAGTAGAGTGGAGTGGTACCTTAGATCATACTTCCAGTATAGTTATTTCATTCCTTAAGGCTTAGCGCATGGTTGAGAAGGGGTGTGACGCGTATCTAGCTTATGTGAGAGATGTCAGAATTGATACCCCTACAATTGATTCAGTCCCAGTAGTACAGGATTTCTCTTATGTGTTTCCAGCTGATCTTCCGGGCATGCCGCCCGATAGAGATATTGATTTTGGCATTGATTTGTTTCCGGGCACTCAGCCCATTTCTATTCCTCCGTACCGTATGGCTCCTCCAGAGTTGAAGGAGCAGTTACATGAATTGCTTGATAAAGGTTTTATTCGGCCCAGTGTATCACCTGGGGGTGCTCCTGTCTTGTTTGTGAAGAAGAAGGATGGTACTATGCATATGTGCATTGATTATCACCAGTTGAACAAGGTTACAGTGAAGAACTATTATCCTTTGCCTCGTATTGATGACCTGTTTGATCAGTTAGTGGGTGCTCGTGTGTTTTCTAAGATTGACTTGCGTTCAGGCTATCATCAGTTGAAGATTCGGGAGCCAGATATCCCTAAGACTACCTTCAGGACTCGGTATGGTCATTACGAGTTCCTTGTAATGTCATTTGGGCTGACCAATGCCCCAGCAGCCTTCATGCATTGGATGCACAGTGTATTCCGGCCATATCTTGACTCATTCATCATTATCTTTATTGATGACGTTCTGGTATACTCCCGAAGTCGGGAAGATCATGATCAGCACCTGAAGACAGTGCTTCAGACTTTGAGAGAAAAGAAGTTATATGCCAAGTTCTCGAAATGTGAGTTTTGGTTGGATTTCGTGGCATTCTTGGGTCACGTGGTATCGAGTGAGGGATAAAAGTGGATGCGAAGAAAGTGAAAGCAGTGTAGATTTGGCCCAGACCGTCCTTAGCTATAGAGATCCGCAGTTTTCTTGGCTTGGCGGGTTATTACCGTCGATTTGTTTAGGGATTTTTATCCATTGCAGCACCTATGACCAGGCTGACTTAGAAGGGTGCTCCGTTCCAGTGGACGGAAGAGTGTGAGGAGAGCTTTCAGAAGCTTAAGACAGTTTTGACTACAGCTCCAGTTTTGATATTGCCTACCGGTTCGGGGTCTTATACTGTCTATTGTGATGCCTCGAGGATTGGCCTTGGAGCGGTATTTATGCAGGACGGTAGGGTGATTGCCTACGCGTCCAGACAGTTGAAAGAACATGAGAAGAATTATCCTATCCATGATCTTGAGTTAGCTGCTATTGTTCACACCTTGAAGATTTGGTGTCATTATTTGTACGGGGTGCCTTGTGAGATTTATACTGATCACCGGAGTTTGCTGCATCTGTTCAAGTAGAAGGACCTTAATTTGCGCCAGAAGAGGTGGTTAGAGCTGCTGAAGGACTATGATATCACTATCTTGTATCACCTGGGCAAGGCCAATATGGTGGCCGATGCTTTGAGTCGCCGGGTGGAGAGTTTGGGGAGTTTTGCCTATCTACCAGCTGTGAGCACGTGATTTTTGCCCTAAGCAATAATTCCCAAAATTTCAAACAAAACAATTTCTCTAGTATTTTATAAATTTTTGTGAGTTTTGTGGCATTTTTTTTGGTAATTGTCGCATTTTGTTTGTGCATTTTAATCCATATGAAAATACAAAAAATATGTATTTTTGCATTTAGGATTTAATTTCATATTTTAGCATTAATTGATTTTAGAACAAAATGTTAATAAAATAAAATAAAAAAGGGGTCCATTTTGCATTTTGGTATTAGTTTGCATTTCCCTTTAGGAATTAATTAGGAAATATAATTGTTAGAGTCAATTTGTTTTAGTTTTATTTTTAGGATTTTTATAAAATCAGAAAATAAATTAAAAAAAAAGGAGAAAAGCAAAATAAATAAAATAAAAGAAACAATTAAAAGAAGAGGGATTTAAATTGGGCTAAGCCTTGAGTCAACCCACCCAGGCCCAAAATAAACCCCTGAAACCCGTTTGAACCAGCCCATACCCATTCCCATTACCCGGTCCACCCCCCCCCCCTTCCTGAAACGACGCCGTTGTGATTTTCAATCTTGGTCGTCCAATTCTTGTGATCCAACGGCCATCGTTTGAAATAGGAATTAGATATAACTGTCCGAAAAAATTCATTAACCCTAAAACCATACCTCTATTCCTCGTACTAACTCCTCCCCCGTAACGCCGGTGCCGGCCACCCTAGCCCCACTATCTACCACCGTCCCTCCGCCGTCCGCCGCCGGCCGGAAATCGTCGCCGTCGGCGGCGATGCTCCGATCAACCCCAAAATTACACCACCGGCTCTCCTCGTTCCCCTCTTTCCAACCCTGCCTTTAGTTTCTCTCGAATCAACGCCGGGCTCTTCGAATATTAACTCAAAGTTTTCTGGCCACGATGAAACCCCACCCAAACCACCCCAAATTTACACCACCTAACCGCCTTCACCTCCTCTTTCAAACCCCCCAAGCCCCGTCGCTCGAATCTGTCCAGAATGTCACGAATCTAAAATTTCGATCCCGACAGAACCCTAATTCAAAATCTTCGTGATTTTGGACCGCACCATCCTTAATCAGGTGTATTCTTGCGAAAACACACGATTAGGGATGTTGCGTGTCAAAAATCTTGAAAGATTCGAACGTCATTGGTTGGCCAGAATTCCTAAAGNGCCAGTCAAGTAAAATACTCAAAATCAGTGAGTCTTGTAATTTTGCGTTGCTATTTGAATTCATTCCCTCCACGATTGGCGCTGTTTCTAGGTTTAGTTTTTATTTTTGTTTTGTTTCCCAATCCGCTTAAAGTCAGTTAATCTCATTGATTCTTTCTCCGTTTTATTTGTTCATTTTTTTAGCTCTAAATGTGATAAATGATGACATGAACTTGTTCTTTTAATTTTGCTATATTCTTCTAAGTAGTTTAAGTATAGATTTCTTTAGGTTAATCAGTGTTCTAAGCTTAGTTTAAATTTTTGATTGTTCGTTATCAAGACAGTAAAATTTCTTCTTATTTTGTTAAAATTCCTTCATATCAATTGATTCTGTTTTGTTCTTGCTTTGTGAGTTTGACTTTTGTCCGTGGATGTTCACCGCAATTTGATTGCTTGACTGCCAAGGATGGTAATTCATTGCTTGGTGAAATTCATGATCAGTTAATTCGTCTAATTAGTTCAATCTTAGGGTTGATTCCAGCTTTGATTAGTTAACCATAGTTAAGTTCAACTAAGGTAAAGGAGCTTGAAGTGGTAGGGTATTAATTTCAAAATAAGTTTAGGGGCAGTTTGGGTACTTAGGGCTGGGCAGAAATGTTGTAGGTTATACTAGAATCACCTAGAACCTTCTAGAATAGGACTTTAGTTCTAAATTCAGAAAACAGGTGCACTTACTTGAGAAGCAAGTCAATAAATAAGGGACTAGTTGGGTAAACCTGAAATAAAAAAGAGGGACTAATTGGTAAAGGTCTAAAAATCTGATATGCCCTTAGCTTGCCTATAAAGGCATCTTATTCTTGCCTTGCAAGAGAGAAAAAAAAAAGAGAGATAAAAACCAGAGAAATACAGAATCGGCTAGAGGGTTACTGTTCCATTGGATATTTTCCATTTTCTTTATTGATTTCTGAAGTGTTCAAGGCTTAAACACATTTTCTGATTTAGTTTAAGAGTTCATATGAAGTAATTGAATTTTTTTGGAAGAGTTTTCTGGTTCAATTTGTTAAGGACTACTGTTCTATTGAGCTTTCATGCTGGTCATTGTCTCCATTTGTTGAATCTGGGCAGTGCTGTTGCTGGTTGTTTTCTGCCGTTAATATTGCTGATCCCTCTTCGTTTCTTTGTTCTTTCAATCCCAGGTACATGTCCCCTGAAATTCTACTTGTTCTGGTGAAGTGTTGAGTTGAAGAAATGAAAAATAAGAAGAAGAATTTTAAAACCTGACTGCAGCTGTGTTTCTTCTGATTTAATCCTGTGTTATGTGGAGTTTTGTTTTCTGTTAAGTATACTGTGTTGCTCAGCTGACTTCTGTTTTAACTAGTTAAGCTTCAGTTTTCTGAATTTAATTTAGAGTTGTATGTAGAACTTGAGACAATCTGTTAGATGGACTGAAGTTCAGGTATATGTGCATACTTGGAGATTTTGATGATTGTGAACGTTGTTGGGTATGGCTACTGAATAAGTTCTTTGAATTCTGATAATACGTTAAGCATGTTAAATTGGTCATGGGTTCGTATACTGATTTAATTGAATGTATGGTTGAAATTTCTAGGTTATAATTGTGATTGAGGGGAAGACGATCTACAGTGTTTCAATAATAGGATTAATTCACTTTGGTTTGATTATGAGCATATGCAATTGGGACTCTTGAGTTGTAATGTCCAGTTAGTGATCAAAAACTTTGAAGAAACAAGTTCAATTTTGTTTTCATGTGGTTTCTAATTGAAATGCAAGTAATGTCGTGGGTTGTATTGTTGACGTGCGGGTTCGAACTAAGGACCCCATTGCAAGCTGATGCTGGGAATATGGTGGGCTAATCTTCCACTTCAATTTAGTTTCCTTCGTGGATGTTAGCCTGGATGATGGGCATTTGTAATTCAAAAGGGCAGCACAGGCTGTCAGGCCCCACGCTGGGCCCAAATTTTAATTCCACACCATTATCCTTTTCATTTATTAAAACGTAGCCTCTTGGTTTGGTCCGCAGAAGAACCCTTAATATTTGAATAGTTACAACTTTAGTAAGTCCTTTTAATTAATTTGTCGTTTCTTTAATATTGGAGGCTGCCGTATTATAACACAAGTAGTTTATGGCCCTCCGAGTTTAATTCCCATACTCCTCTAATTAGAGTAATTGAGGCGCGCCGCGCCAAATAAAATCACAAATGCGTGGCTCTCGTATTAATTTCATAACCTAGATGTAAGATGATTAATATTCGCAGAAAAGCCTTTAGGGTTGTTTAAAACGCAATCGTGATTGTGTATACGTCCGCATAACACAATTACGATTTTAAAAAAACAAAATCGGAGTATGCGTTCGCGCAACTCCGGCCAAACTCTCTTAATAATAATAAAGCGTTACTAATTGTGGACACGTTCGCGTGACATGATTTTTGACGCACCAACAAATGGGTATACGTACGCGTAACCCGTTTCAAGATATTTTCTTAATTAAAAAGCGGTAAAGGAAGCAAAAGCATATAGGTTCTAAAATCAATAATTAAATAATTTCATAATCCAAGTAATTACCAAAGCGACCGTGCTAGAACCACGGAACTCGGGAGTGCCTAATACCTTCTCCCGGGTTAACAGAATTCCTTACCCGGATTTCTGTTCGCAGACTATAATAACAGAGTCATTCTTTTCCTCGATTCGGGATTAAAACCGGTGACTTGGGACACCATAAATCTCCCAAGTGGCGACTCTGAATTTTTGATAAAATAATCCCGTTTCGATTGTCACTTCAAGTTGGAAATAACTCCTTTATTATACCCTTTACTGGGTGTAGTTGAAAAAGGAGGTGTGACAGCTCTGGCGACTCTGCTGGGGACCGAACCCACGACCACGTGGTTTCGCAGTTCAAGAATTCGAGCTTATTTCATGATTTTTACTTGGCTTATTTATTATTGATATTATTGTATTTTTGTGAACCTTTGTGTTAACTGCTATTTGTTTACCGCTTTAATATTGTTGAATTATATATAATTGTCTTCTTACGCCACCCTTTGAGTTTCTTTAATAAAATGGTGCATACATTCGCGTAGCCCGCTTTTTCTAGAAAAATATACCAAATAGAGCGAGGCTGGGCAAGCGACAAGGCCGGGCAGACTTCAGTGCTCCCGGTACGTCGCCCCCTCCTCGGCCCCAGTTGTCCGCTCGGGTACCCCAAGTCTAGACCAAAACCCCAGGTTTTTTTTAAACCTAGAAAAACACAGCCTCATGACGGATCCCTAGTAGGAACGCTTATCTGCATCACGTGCATTGTGACTTAGGGGACTCAACACAGGGGTTGGGTCCGTCTAGGACAGGTGTACCCCAAAATAGCAGGCCATCATGATGCATACTACGTGTTATGTGAACATTCATTTGTTTTGCTTGCGTGCTGACCGACTAAATAAAAAGAAGAGTAGGGAAAATCATAGAAAATAAGAAGAGGGGAAAAGAGAGGAGAAAGACCAAGAGTGACGTAGGAAAGAAGGAAACCTGGTTCTAAAGAAAAACCCAGTGCTTGAAAATACCCCGCAACTCTGCCGAATTTTCCAAAATTAGCCGAACTACGCGGGTCTGATTCCCATCGGACATGGGATACGTAGGCAACCTACATAAGGTCCGGCCTTATTTTTAAAAAGAGAAAAAAAAAAGCGAGGGAGTCAAATAAATGCAGTCAGTCAAAATAAGTCAATTCAGTGTCGATAATGTTGTAAGCCATTCTTACCGGGATAGCCTTAGAATATTCTCCCGTTGTCGAAAGTCTATCCTCGTAATCGAATGGGCGAAGTTGAGAAGTGTCACAAAATAAGCCTTCCCCGGCCTCAAAAGTTCGCACAGAATTGTGAAGGGGCCATATTTGCAAAGTTAGCCTTTCGGCTAAAATTGGCATATCGAGGAAGGGATCATAGTCTTTTATTAGAAAACTTTCTTTCAAAAGGTCCATTGGAGTCAACCCTAACCCAGCCTTTCTACAGGAACAAATGAATATTATCCAGGATCCGCCAGAAGTGGTCAGGGAGCAGGCTCGGGTACATTTGCGCATGTGGTGGAATGATTTGGATCAGGAAGGTCAGAAATGGGTAAGACAACAATTAGGCGCTCTTCTAGACGTTTGGGAGGTCAAACCACGAGACGATTTGATCAAGGCCATGATAACTTTCTGGGACCCTGCTCGTAATGTGTTTCGCTTCTCAGACTTTGAGATTACCCCTACTTTGGAGGAGATAGCCGGGTACGTCGAGTTTGGACGAGATTTGAGGAAGCAACAACTCATATTTCCAAGGGCTCTGTCGGTGCACAAGTTTTTTGACCTCCTGAATATCAGTAAACAGACAAGCAAGAACCGTGTAAGCGAGGGGTGTTGTGCTTTCCACTTTTTGTACTTCAGGTTTGGACACTCTTCTGGTTTTGAAGCACATGAAAAGGGGTTGTGCAACAAACAAAATAAGGGTCTTTGGCAGCTTCATCGCCGGTTTGCATTTATCGTGGCATTTTTGGGGATAATGGTCTTTCCAAACGATAAGGGGACAGTGGATATTCGTATGGCTAGAATTGCACAAATTCTCACTACCATGAAAGATCATACACTTGTCCCGTTGATATTGGCAGATATTTATCGTGCATTGACTTCGTGCAAAGCCGGGGCCCACTTTTTCGAAGGTTGTAATATCCTCCTACAAATGTGGATGATTGAGCATCTTCGCCACCATCCCAGATTCATGAGCTATGGGTCGAGCCCAAATAACTTCATCACCACTTACGAAGAAAGGGTCAAAGACTACAATGTGCCGGAAGGATTTGAAGCATGGGTGTCCCATTTGAAAGCTCTCAAAGCAAGTCAAATTGAGTGGTCCATAGCATGGCTCACGAAAACGGAGGCTATATACATGACTGCAACCAAAGGCTACCTGAGAATAATGGGCGTAAGAAGTATTCAACCATACGCCCCGCAGAGGGTCTTGAGGCAACTGGGACGATATCAGATTGTACCCGCAGACGAAGATCTGAGTACTCAGGTCATAGAGTTGCATCCGGAAGCTGCATTGCCTGAGGCTTTGGTTCAACAGGATTGGAATAGCTGCCGGTATCTAAAAAATGGCACCCAGGTACCATATATCTCAAAAGGAGAAGTAGATCCAAACTATGCTGCTTGGTTTGAAAAGAGGTCCTATGTGGACACCGAGCCAGAACCCGAATCCAGGAGACCTGCCAAGAGACCTCATGTACAAGCCTTTGATGAAAATCCAAGAAAGAATAGCATGGGGAGAAAAGGAAAAGGCGTATCAAGCTGAGATCCATGCTCTGAAAGAAAAACTGAGAAATATGGAATTCAACAATGATCTTCAAGCTCAAGAAACCGAAGGTGAGAAAAAAGGATTGATCCAAGAGAATGAAGTTCTCAAAACCCAGATCCGAAAAATGAAAATAGCAATTGACAACCCAGGCAGGAGTAGAAAAGACGAAACACTCATCTACAACCTTACCAGGAAGGCACGTGATTTCGAGGATGAGTTACAAAAGACTGAAAAGGAATTGGCTGCGGTCCGGAGACAATTGGATAAAAATGCAGAAGAACGGGCTCGCATGGTTAAACAATTAAAAGGAAAATATGACAATGAGGTCATAAGGTTAAAGGAAAAGGTCACTGCCGCAGAAAGCCAAATGATCAAACAGGCAAAGGATTTCAAAGTCGAGAGAGAACAGTGTTACATGGCATTAGCACAGTTGGAAATGGACTTACAACAACTCCGAGAACAAGGCCAGGCGGTTGAGCAGACTTTGGAGGCTAGGTCCCAGCAGATAGGGCGGTTGTTGCAAGAGAAAGGGAGAATCCGAGAGAGAATTTTAACCATTGCTCATTCCATTACCAGGAAATGCCAGCTGTGCGAAAACATGACCCGTACCACCTTCTTGGCATCAATAATGACGTTTGTGAAGCAGATAATGAGTGACTTAGACAGACTTCAGGGGGAACTTGCATATAGGCCTGCAGCGAGACCAAACGACGTCCCGCGGGCACCAGGAGCTTTAATGTATTCATGATTTTCTGTTGAGTCTGTATTTTTCCTATTAGTGTTGGTTGTTCGAGTCTGTATTTCCTTTTCTGTTGGAGTTTGTGCTTCCGCTTTGTTAGTCAGTGGGCCGAGTCTGTATTTCCATTGCCGCTTTGGAGTCTGTTAGTCGTTTTTGAGTTCTTGTAATAGACAAATCTGTTATCAAAATCCCAAAAATATTTTTCTTCCACTTTACATTTATTCGGCAAGAACTACGCTTGGTCTGATTCATGCGGGGTCATGATACGTAGGCAATCTCCATAGGATTCGACCGTAACCACTAATAAAGAATAAGGAAAGAGGAAAACAGAAAATAAGAGGGGAGAGATAAAGGGGGAGAAACCAATAGAGAAAACAAAAGAAAAACGAAAAAAAAACTAAAGAAGAAATAGAAACACAAAGGAGGAACGAGGGCAAAGGCATGAAAGAAAAGAAAACGAAAGCCGAAACAAAACACAATAAGAACAGATAACTACATGGGTGCATCCATCAATGTGCAATTATCTAATTGTTAATACCCTAACCGCTAACAAAATTGTTGTTGATGAGACTTCAGGTAAGTGGTTGAGCTGACTGGCATTCTGGCAACTCACCCTTACAACACCCGCTCCAAAGACAAAGCAAAGATGACCAATCAGGATCTGGAAGCGAGTATTGTTGATCCGTCCAGAGAAGAAGAGTCGGTAGACGTTGCTGCAATGAGACAAGAGATGTATAAGCTAAAACAGCAAATGGCCGAAATGTACCAGGCTTGGTCGAAGGGACACCCACCACCAGCCTATCCCGCCAATCCCAATTACCTCCCACCACCAGCCCAAATCCAGGATCCTCCCACCGTAGACTCATCTCCCGCTTTCCCCGCCTACCAACAATACTATGGAGCCACCTCTCAGACACCACCTCCATTACCCAAACAAATCCCGTGTCCTCCACCGCCAACTGCTCCAATATTCGTGGCTCCCCCACCTGCCACACTACACAGGTCATCCAGTGAGGCCATGTTCCAAACTCATGACAACCAATACTACCCACCCGAGGCCACTTTCAAACCACCAGAACCATACCCTTACACTCTTCGCCTTGATCTCTCAGCTGAGGAGGAAAAAACTACCAAAAATCCTGAGCAAGATGAAATGATCCGAAAGGTCAAGAGCCTTGAACAGTCATTCCGAAACATGCAGGGACTGGGCGGCCAAGTAAGTGTGGCTTACAAAGACTTGTGTTTGTTTCCCGATGTTCAATTGCCACCAGGGTTTAAGTTACCAAAGTTTGATCTATATGATGGACATGGCGATCCCGTAGCCCATCTGAGGGGTTTCTGTAGCAAGATGAGGGGGGCCGGGGGGAAGGATGAGCTATTGATGGCTTATTTTAGTCAGAGCTTAAGCGGGGCAGCATTGGAATGGTACACCCGACAGGATCATGCACGGTGGTACACTTGGGATGATCTAGCTCAAGCATTTGCATGTCATTTTCAGTACAATCTTGAAATTGTCCCAGACCGACTGTCATTGACCAAAATCGAGAAGAAGCCCGGAGAGAGCTTTAGAGAATACGGTTTCCGCTGGAGAGAGCAAGCAGCGAGAGTTGACCCGCCAATGAAAGAAAATGAGATGGTGGATTATTTCCTTCAGGCCTTGGAGCCAACTTACTATGGTCACCTAGTGTCCGCAGTGGGGAAAACTTTCAACGAGGTTGTAAAAATGGGAAGCATGGTAGAAGAAGGCCTCAAATCCAACAAAATTATGAGTTACTCAGCATTGAAAGTAACCACGCAGGCTATTCAGAGCGGCACTGGAGGGGTGCTTGGGAAGAAGAAGAAGGAAGAAGTGACAGTCGTGGAGTCAAGGGCCTGGTCCAGGAGTCCATCGCCATATTACCACCAACCTCGCCCTCATCCCCAAACATATCCACACATACCATATGGCCCACCACAACACTACTACCCACCTCCTACTCCTCCCTTCTCCGTTTACCATGCCCAAACATACCCCCAACATCCTGCCCATACGCAATGGCGCGCACCCACTCCCCAAAATGCCTACCCACCCCCAAGAGCCAACAGGAATTCCGCTGAAATTGGTTTCCGACCCAATTCTACCTTTAAGAATGAAAGGCTGAAAAAGAGGAAAACTTTCACGCCATTGGGTGAATCCTACACTAGCCTGTACCACAGACTAAGACAGTTGGGCATGCTGAACCCAATTGAACCCAAATTGCCAAACCCTCCTCCGAGGAACCTGGACCATTCAGTAAGTTGTGAGTATTGCTCAGGGGCACCCGGTCATGACACAGAGAAGTGCTGGCATCTGAAAACTGTCATTCAAGACCTGATCGACATACGGAGAATTGAAGTGCAGGCCCCGGAGACTCCTAACATTACACAGAATCCGTTTCCCGTTCATCACGAGGCTCACATGATCGAGTTGGTGCAGAAAGGAGAATGCAAGAAGCCGTCACAAACAGTGATGATGATTAAGGCGAGTGAAAGTAAAGCAAAAGAGAAATTGACTAATGGGAAGGCCATAGATCAGACAACCGCTGAACCAGTGTTGATGAAAGCAGAGACTATTAAGGTAACCGTACCAGGAGCAGTCATTAAGCCAGTGTTGGTTGTGAAAGGCGCTCGGATAGAACCGGTCATCATTAAACCAGTTACCCAGCTGCCTGTGATTAATGAGAAAGTTGTTCCATGGAATTATAGCAAGAAGATTGTGGTGTACCAGGGAAAAGAAGTTAAAGAAGAAATATGTGAAACTCAGGGGTTGACCAGATCAGGCAGATGCTTTGCCCCTGAAGAATTGAGAAAGGCTAAAGCAGCTAGGGACAACCTGGGACCGGTCAAGAAGGTTGTTACTGAAGAAGAAGCCGAAGAGTTTTTAAAGAAAATGAAAGCACAAGATTATTCGATTGTGGAACAATTGAGGAAGACCCCAACGCAAATATCCTTGTTGTCTTTGTTAATCCATTCGGATGAACACCGCCGGACGTTGATGAAGATCCTGAACGAAGCACATGTGCCGGAGAAAATCACTATGAATCACCTGGAGAAGATCGCAAACAAAATTTTTGAGGTGAACAGGGTAACCTTTTCCGACGATGAGTTGCCGTTGGAGGGAACTGAACATAATAGAGCCCTTTACCTCACAGTAAAGTGCGAGGATTCTGTGGTAACTCGAGTATTAATTGATAATAGGTCTAGTGCAAACATCTGCCCTCTTTCCACTCTCGAGAAATTGAAGGTTGACAGGGAAAGGATTCAGGAGAACAGCATCTGTGTAAGAGGATTCGATGGCGGGGGGGAAGAACACAGTAGGAGATATCGTGCTGGAACTAACCATAGGACCCGTGGAATTCACTATGGAGTTCCAAGTGCTCGATGTCAATGTTTCCTACAATCTTCTACTAGGACGACCTTGGATTCATGCTGTAAAGGCAGTACCCTCTACTTTACATCAGGTGGTCAAATTTGAATGGGATCGGCAAGAGATCGTGATCCACGGGGAGGACAATTCTTGTAATACCATTACAACCTTCGAGGAAGCGGAAAATGACAAAGGTCCGTGGGTATACCAAGTCATGGACACAGTGTCAGTTGCCAAAGTACCAGAAGGGGAGTGTGTTCCCATGCCCAAGATAGCTGCCGCATCTGTGATGGTAGCTTCGGAAATGATAAGAAATGGATTCCTGCCTGGAAAAGGATTGGGTGTTTCACTGCAAGGAATCATACAGCCGGTGTCTCTTTCGGGGAATCTGGATACTTTCGGGTTAGGTTTCAAACCTACTGTTGCTGACATCAGGAGAGCCAGAAAGATGAAAAAGAAAGTGTGGACCATTCCAAAACCCATCCCTCGCCTCTCCCGTTCCTTCGTCCGGTCTGGTACAAAACAGCGCCCCGCAACAACAATGCCAAATGCTGGGGCAGTAGAACCTGACAAAGAGATGATCGAGAGGTTTGAAAAGCTGTTCTACGAAGTGAATATGGTGGAACCAAGCAAAGGTCCCAGTAAGGTTGATGTGCAGTTCGTCAGGTCACAAGCAATGCTCAATAACTGGGACGCTACTCCTCTTCCAACTCGGAAGGAGTCGTGGTAGTTAGTTTTGATTTTCCTTCAAGTATTCAATCTGGGTTGTTTCCAGGGTTGTAATTCAGATTGTTATGTTCCGTCCACTTGGATGAGTTAAACCTTGTTATCTTACAATCTTTGATGAAATGCAATTTTATTCCCCCTTATTCCTGATAATCTTTATTTTGTTTTCTTTTTTTTCTTTCTTGCACAGTCCCTTTTATGCTGATTTCAATGATGTGTCATGCATGAGGAGTTTTCGGCCTAGTCTTGATAGTCAATCTGAAATAGTAATACAAGAAATTGAATGTGATGGCGAGGGGGAATACGATGACGAGGAAGCTTTGGAGAAAATCGGTAAAGAACTGAGTCAATTTGAGGAAAAACCCAAACCTAACTTGAATGACACAGAGGCGATCAATCTAGGAGATCAGGAGAATGTGCAGGAAACAAAAATCAGTGTCCATTTGGAAGCCGCACTCAGGGAAGAGATAGTTAAATTGTTGCATGAATACAAAGATGTTTTCGCATGGTCATATGATGATATGCCGGGTTTAAGTACCGATTTGGTGGTCCACAAATTACCCATTTATGCTGAATGCCCTCCTATCAAGCAGAAGTTGAGGAAATTTAAAACAGATATCAGTGTGAAAATAAAAGAAGAAGTTACCAAGCAGCTTGAAGCAAAGGTCATACGGGTTACTCGATATCCTACCTGGTTAGCTAATGTGGTGCCTGTGCCAAAGAAGGATGGAAAAACCAGAGTGTGCGTTGATTACCGGGATCTCAACAAGGCAAGCCCGAAGGACAACTTCCCACTCCCAAACATCCATATATTGATCGACAATTGTGCCAAACATGAGATTGGTTCTTTCGTGGATTGTTATGCGGGCTATCATCAGATTTTAATGGATGAGGAGGATGCGGAAAAGACGGCATTTATTACGCCGTGGGGAACATATTGCTACAGGGTCATGCCATTTGGTTTGAAAAATGCAGGGGCAACATATATGAGGGCAATGACTACCATGTTCCATGACATGGTACATCAGGAAATCGAAGTTTATGTGGACGATGTGA
>NW_017671500.1:214366-218175 GCF_001879085.1 Nicotiana attenuata
TACCTGACCGTGTTAGACAATTCGTTTGGTTGTGTACTGGGGCAGCATGATATCACAGGAAGGAAAGAGCAGGCGATTTACTACCTCAGCAAGAAATTCACATCATATGAGGTAAAATACACCCAACTCGAGAGGACGTGTTGTGCTTTAACCTGGATAGCGCAAAAGTTGAAACATTACTTGTCAGCATATACTACCTATCTCATCTCTCGGTTGGACCCTTTGAAGTATATTTTTCAAAAGCCCATGCCCACAGGGAGACTGGCGAAATGGCAAATCCTGCTCACAGAGTTTGATATTGTCTACGTGACTCGGACCGCCATGAAAGCACAAGCATTGGCTGATCATTTAGCCGAGAATCCCGTTGATGACGAATATGAGCCTTTGAAAACATACTTCCCGGACGAGGAGGTAATGCATGTTGAAGAATTAGGACAGGTCGAGAAGCCCGGATGGAAACTGTTCTTTGATGGAGCTGCCAATGCCAAGGGTGTCGGAATAGGAGCAGTACTGATTTCTGAGACAGGGCAACACTACCCTGTCACTGCACAACTTCGTTTCTATTGCACCAACAACATGGCTGAGTACGAAGCCTGTATCCTGGGACTGAGACTGGCTATAGACATGGGTGTTCAGGAAATCTTGGTCATGGGTGACACGGATCTTCATGTACACCAGATTCAGGGAGAGTGGGAAACACGGGACTTGAAGCTCATACCATACCAGCAGTGCTTGCATGAACTTTGTCAGCGGTTTCAGTCAATAGATTTCAAACACATTCCAAGGATGCACAATGAGGTTGCTGACGCTTTGGCCACCTTGGCATCAATGTTGCATCATCCGGACAAGGCTTACGTGGATCCGTTACATATTCAGGTTCGAGATCAGCATGCCTATTGTAACGTGGTGGAGGAAGAATTTGATGGTGAGCCATGGTTCCATGACATAAAAGAATATCTTCGGATGGGAGTATACCCGACACAGGCTATAAGGGATCAAAAGAGAGCAATTCGACGCTTGGCAAGCGGATTTTTCTTTAGCGGAGGAGTGTTGTACAAAAGAACTCCAGATCTTGGGTTATTGAGATGCATAGATGCCAGACAAGCTACAGTTATCATGGCTGAGGTACATGCGGGAGTTTGTGGGCCTCATATGAGTGGATATATATTGGCAAAGAAGATCCTCCGAGCAGGGTATTATTGGCTTACCATGGAATGGGATTGCATCAGTTTCGTGCGCAAATGTCATCAATGTCAGATACATGGAGATTTGATTCATACTCCGCCCTCTGAATTGCACACAATGTCGGCACCATGGCCCTTCGTTGCCTGGGGAATGGATATTATTGGACCGATTGAGCCAGCAGCATCAAATGGACATAGATTCATTTT
Source organism: Nicotiana attenuata (assembly GCF_001879085.1). Lineage (NCBI taxonomy): Eukaryota > Viridiplantae > Streptophyta > Magnoliopsida > Solanales > Solanaceae > Nicotiana > Nicotiana attenuata. Next base: position 215,758 of record NW_017671500.1, read on the forward strand.
GGTAGCTATCGATTATTTCACTAAATGGGTGGAGGCAAAAACCTTCAAATCTGTGACTAAGAAGGCAGTTGTCGATTTCGTGCATTCAAATATCATATGCCGGTTTGGGATCCCGAAGGTAATCATCACAGATAATGGTGCCAATCTCAATAGTCATTTGATGGCCGAGACATGTCAGCGGTTTAAGATCACGCATCGCAACTCTACCCCATATCGCCCTAAAGCAAATGGTGCGGGCTAACAAGAATATCAAGAAAATACTTCGGAAAATGGTCGAAGGGTCAAGGCAATGGCATGAAAAAATACCTTTTGCCTTGTTAGGCTATCGCACTACTGTCCGTACTTCAGTAGGAGCGACTCCCTATTCCTTGGTGTATGGAACCGAAGCAGTAATACCCGCAGAAGTCGAAATCCCGTCCCTCCGGATCATCGCTGAGGCAGAGATTGATGATGATGAATGGGTTAAAGCCCGCCTGGAACAGTTAAGTTTGATTGATGAGAAGAGATTGGCAGCAGTGTGTCACGGGCAGTTATACCAACAGAGAATGGCAAGAGCATATAACAAGAAGGTGCGTCCGCGGAGGTTCGAAGTAGGGCAGTGGGTGCTGAGACGTATCCTACCTCATTGGGCTGAGGCAAAAGGAAAGTTCGCCCCAAACTGGCAAGGGCCATTTGTTGTAACCAGAGTGTTGTCCAATGGCGCATTATATTTGACAGATGTGGAAGGAAAATGTGTAGAAATGGCCATCAATTCTGATGCAGTCAAAAGATATTATGTATGATTTCTTTATCTTTGTGTACCTCATTGTATTTGGCATGTTTTGAGATTGAAATGACGAAGGCATTTTGTTCTGCTATCTAAACACTTTATCCTTTGTTACCCCTTTGAGCCTTGCTTACTTTCTTGCATACCCCTCTTTCGGAATCAATAATAAAGCTCGTAAGGCCGAGCAGGGAAAGAAAATGGAGAAACAGGAGAAAAATCGTGAAAAGGGAAAAGAAAAGGAAAAAGAAAAAAAACAACAAAAAAAAAGAGAGAAAGAAAAGAAAAGAACAGTGAATAAGACAGAAAATAAGAAAGAAAAGAAAAGGCAAAGAAAAGAAGTGAGAGGAAAGAAAACAAAAGTGGAAGAAAAGGAAAGATCGCAACAATGAACGTAGTCGTCTGAACTACGTTTGACTTGATCCCGAAAGGGTACGTAGGCAGCCTCACTGAGGTTCAGTCATAACAAAAGAAAATCCAAATAATCCCCGGGAAGGAAACTGGGGCAGAAGTGATGGTTGTTGCAAGAGATATGATTCCGAAAGTTGTAATATTGAACCCACGTCTGATTTATTTTGAGCTTTTATACCTTTCTTTCTAAAAACCATCCAAAAGCCACATTACAGTCCAAAGAAAGACCTTCTGATCAATCTTAATAATGTCAATACAAGCAGGTAGAGTTATTCTTGTTGGGGACAACACTCTGGCGCCAGAAGAAAAATAATGAAATGAGAGAGTCTTATTGGTGAAAAACCCTCACGGGCACCGTAAGGCGAAGTGAGTTTGAGAGATATTAAAAATGAGAGAGTCTTATTGGTGAAAACCCTCATGGGCACCGTAAGGCGAAATGAGTCTTCAGATGTGCAAACAAGGAAGTCTGTGGTTGAAAGATGTTTGAAACATGGTGAAAGAAGCAAGGTTTGGGTTTTGTTAAAAGTCGGGCGTGAAAGTATGAGGCAACAAATGCGGTAAGTAACAATTGATTGGTTAAACAGACTAGGTTGGGATCTAAAATGCATGGCACGATCAATGGAATCAGCCTCTCCGCTCAGATAAGTCTTGTTCTTTTTCTTCATCACCACTCATTCATTTTCAGAGTTTTTCTATCCTCAACACCTTCGAGGTCATTGCATTCCATTTTCTTAAAATCTGTCTATAAGACGTTTTAGTGTCAGTTCTATTCAAAAACAAAAGAAGGATGTCAAAGCTAACTACCAGTTTCCCAGTTGGGTGGCACAACAAGTTGGGGACATGTCAAAAGAGAGTAAAACATGAAGGATCAATAAAATCAGTGGAATAATCAGACGTTTGCAAGGAAGAGGCAAGGTTCACGAGAAAGGAACAGGAATACCGAACAGTGATATGAAGTAAAACATGTGGGTCATCGAGATTTGAGGGTTGAAAGTCAATTGGGAAATCGTGGCAAGTCAAAGCAAGTCCAGGAAGCAAGTCAGGGTGGATGTCGGAAGCGGGAGCATGGCCAACAAGAATGCCAGCAGCTAATCACCATTTTACATTAACAAAGTTTTCTTTGATTGAAACAGGGGCGGAAATTTTCTTTGTCGTTATTTTGTTGAAATCAGGCGCCCACCTGGAGAACAAGGGAATACATTTCAAGTTTCAGCAATCAGGCGCCCACCTGAAGAACAAGGGAA
>NW_017671500.1:218582-275346 GCF_001879085.1 Nicotiana attenuata
CCACCTGGAGAACAAGGGAATACTTTTCAATTTTAGCAATCAGGCGCCCACCTGGAAAACAAGGGAATACTTTTCAATTTTAGCAATCAGGCGCCCACCTGGAGAACAAGGGAATACTTTTCAATTTTAGCAATCAGACGCCCACCTGGAAAACAAGGGAATCCTTTTCAAGTTTTAGCAATCAGGCGCCCACCTGAAGAACAAGGGAATACATTTCAAGCATTGCAGTCAGGAACCCACCTGAAAACAAGGGAATAGTTTTCAAGCGTCAGCAATCAGGAGCCCGCCTGGAGAATAGAGGCACATATTGCAAATTGCAGCAGTCAAACGTCACTCGGAGGAATGGTGAAACATCTACAATCACAATGCAAGGCAACAACGCAAGAATTCCAGCGGGAGAATACAAGTTCAAGGCAACACAAGAGCAAGTTTGAAGACCTAGATAGGACCCTTTTGTAACTCATCGCTTAGGCTAGCTTCTTTTATTTTGACACGGCGTAATAAGGAGGTCAGCGAGCAGTAGCAACAGCAACAGCAGAAAGTCACAGCTCTTGGTAGTCCCTAGCTACCAGACATTCCCGAACTACACTGACCTGATTCCTGTTTAGCCCAGGATATGTAGGCAACCTTTGAAGTAGGGTGCGGTCAACTCTTTTTCAAAATGCTTCACACGAAATATGCAAACGGGCAAAAATCGCTCGTTTCCGCTCACTTATCTTTGCACGAAAACTCTTCGTGTTTCCGGGCAAAGAGGGGCAGCTGTGAGCACGTGATTTTTGCCCTAAGCAATAATTCCCAAAATTTCAAAGAAAATAATTTCTCTAGTATTTTATAAATTTTTGTGAGTTTTGTGGCATTTTTTTTTGGTAATTGTCGCATTTTGTTTGTGCATTTTAATCCATATGAAAATACAAAAAATATGTATTTTTGCATTTAGGATTTAATTTCATATTTTAGCATTAATTGATTTTAGAACAAAATGTTAATAAAATAAAATAAAAAAGGGGTCCATTTTGCATTTTGGTATTAGTTTGCATTTCCCTTTAGGAATTAATTAGGAAATATAATTGTTAGAGTCAATTTGTTTTAGTTTTATTTTTAGGATTTTTATAAAATCAGAAAATAAATTAAAAAAAAAGGAGAAAAGCAAAATAAATAAAATAAAAGAAACAATTAAAAGAAGAGGGATTTAAATTGGGCTAAGCCTTGAGTCAACCCACCCAGGCCCAAAATAAACCCCTGAAACGCGTTTGAACCAGCCCATACCCATTCCCATTACCCGGTCCACCCCTCCCCCCCTTCCTGAAACGATGCCGTTTAGGTGATTTTCAATCTTGGTCGTCCAATTCTTGTGATCCAACGGCCATCGTTTGAAATAGGAATTAGATATAATTGTCCGAAAAAATTCATTAACCCTAAAACCATACCTCTCTTCCTCGTACTAACTCCTCCCCCGTAACGCCGGTGCCGGCCGCCCTAGCCCCACTGTCTACCACCGTCTCTCCGCCGTCTGCCGCCGGCCGGAAATCGTCGCCGCCGGCGGCGATGCTCCAAATCCGCCCAAAATTTTACCACAAGTTCCCCTTTTCCTCCTCTATCCAAATCCACCATCCGTTTCTCTCAAACACACCCAGAATCCATCGAATATCGGATCGAAATTTTCCGGCCAAGACGCAAAGTCATCAAAAATCAACCAAATTAACACCATAGAATCACCTAAACCTCCTCTCTCAAACCCCCCAAACCCCGTTCCTCGAATCCTCGCCGAACTCCTCGAATCTCCGATCAAAAATCCGGCCTAAACCCTAAACACCTCCAAACGATACCAAATCAACACTGTGCAGTCTCCTCACATTCCTCAGTTTGAATTTCAAGCCAGAGTCCGTCGAGTCCAAGAGGAACCCTTCGAATTTTGAAATCAAGGGTCTGAAGAACGCCAGTCAAGTAAAATACTCAAAATCAGTGAGTCTTGTAATTTTGCGTTGCTATTTGAATTCATTCCCTCCACGACTGGCGCTGTTTCTAGGTTTAGTTTTTATTTTTGTTTTGTTTCCCAATCCGCTTAAAGTCAGTTAATCATATTGATTCTTTCTCCGTTTTATTTGTTCATTTTTTTTAGCTCTAAATTTGATAAATGATGACATGAACTTGTTCTTTTAATTTTGCTATATTCTTCTAAGTAGTTTAAGTATAGATTTCTTTGGGTTAATCAGTGTTCTAAGCTTAGTTTACATTTTTGATTGTTCGTTATTAACACAGCAAAATTTCTTCTTATTTTGTTAAAATTCCTTCATATCAATTGATTCTGTTTTGGGCTTGCTTTGTGGGTTTGATTTTTGTCCGTGGATGTTCACCGCAATTTGATTGCTTGACTGCCAAGGGTGGTAATTCATTGCTTGGTGAAATTCATGATCAGTTAATTCGTCTAATTAGTTCAATCTTAGGGTTGATTCCAGCTTTGATTAGTTAACCATAGTTAAGTTCAACTAAGGTAAAGGAGCTTGAAGTGGTAGGGTATTAATTTCAAAATAAGTTTAGGGGCAGTTTGGGTACTTAGGGCTGGGCAGAAATGTTGTAGGTTATACTAGAATCACCTAGAACCTTCTAGAATAGGACTTTAGTTCTAAATTCAGAAAACAGGTGCACTTACTTGAGAAGCAAGTCAATAAATAAGGGACTAATTGGTAAACCTCAAAAAAATAAAAGGCACTAAGCTAGCCTAAAAAAGGAAGTCCTAGTTGCCTTAGGCAACAAGTTTTGAGCTCCAAAAATTCCCCCCAAAAGAGGCTCTCTCTAGTTTTCAGATCTAATTTTGAAATTCAACATTCAAAAAACCCAAAAACAATAGAAAACCTCTAGAAAAACCAAAAAAAATATAGAAAACTCAAAAAGAAAAACACTGTCCTGTTGAGATTTGCAGTTGAATCTCAAGCTGTAGTAACAGCTTTGCATCTTCTAGTTTGATTTCTGGTTGTGGAGNCTTAAACACATTTTCTGATTTAGTTTAAGAGTTCATATGAAGTAATTGAATTTTTTTGGAAGAGTTTTCTGGTTCAATTTGTTAAGGACTACTGTTCTATTGAGCTTTCATGCTGGTCATTGTCTCCATTTGTTGAATCTGGGCAGTGCTGTTGCTGGTTGTTTTCTGCCGTTAATATTGCTGATCCCTCTTCGTTTCTTTGTTCTTTCAATCCCAGGTACATGTCCCCTGAAATTCTACTTGTTCTGGTGAAGTGTTGAGTTGAAGAAATGAAAAATAAGAAGAAGAATTTTAAAACCTGACTGCAGCTGTGTTTCTTCTGATTTAATCCTGTGTTATGTGGAGTTTTGTTTTCTGTTAAGTATACTGTGTTGCTCAGCTGACTTCTGTTTTAAGTAGTTAAGCTTCAGTTTTCTGAATTTAATTTAGAGTTGTATGTAGAACTTGAGACAATCTGTTAGATGGACTGAAGTTCAGGTATATGTGCATACTTGGAGATTTTGATGATTGTGAACGTTGTTGGGTATGGCTACTGAATAAGTTCTTTGAATTCTGATAATACGTTAAGCATGTTAAATTGGTCATGGGTTCGTATACTGATTTAATTGAATGTATGGTTGAAATTTCTAGGTTATAATTGTGATTGAGGGGAAGACGATCTACAGTGTTTCAATAATAGGATTAATTCACTTTGGTTTGATTATGAGCATATGCAATTGGGACTCTTGAGTTGTAATGTCCAGTTAGTGATCAAAAACTTTGAAGAAACAAGTTCAATTTTGTTTTCATGTGGTTTCTAATTGAAATGCAAGTAATGTCGTGGGTTGTATTGTTGACGTGCGGGTTCGAACTAAGGACCCCATTGCAAGCTGATGCTGGGAATATGGTGGGCTAATCTTCCACTTCAATTTAGTTTCCTTCGTGGATGTTAGCCTGGATGATGGGCATTTGTAATTCAAAAGGGCAGCACAGGCTGTCAGGCCCCACGCTGGGCCCAAATTTTAATTCCACACCATTATCCTTTTCATTTATTAAAACGTAGCCTCTTGGTTTGGTCCGCAGAAGAACCCTTAATATTTGAATAGTTACAACTTTAGTAAGTCCTTTTAATTAATTTGTCGTTTCTTTAATATTGGAGGCTGCCGTATTATAGCACAAGTAGTTTATGGCCCTCCGAGTTTAATTCCCATACTCCTCTAATTAGAGTAATTGAGGCGCGCCGCGCCAAATAAAATCACAAATGCGTGGCTCTCGTATTAATTTCATAACCTAGATGTAAGATGATTAATATTCGCAGAAAAGCCTTTAGGGTTGTTTAAAACGCAATCGTGATTGTGTATACGTCCGCGTAACACAATTACGATTTAAAAAAAAACAAAATCGGAGTATGCGTTCGCGCAACTCCGGCCAAACTCTCTTAATAATAATAAAGCGTTACTAATTGTGGACACGTTCGCGTGACATGATTTTTGATGCACCAACAAATGGGTATACGTATGCGTAACCCGTTTCAAGATAATTTTCTTAATTAAAAAGCGGTAAAGGAAGCAAAAGCATATAGGTTCTAAAATCAGTAATTAAATAATTTCATAATCCAAGTAATTACCAAAGCGACCGTGCTAGAACCACGGAACTCGGGAGTGCCTAACACCTTCTCCCGGGTTAACAGAATTCCTTACCCGGATTTCTGTTCGCAGACTATATTAACAGAGTCATTCTTTTCCTCGATTCGGGATTAAAACCGGTGACTTGGGACACCATAAATCTCCCAAGTGGCGACTCTGAATTTTTGATAAAATAATCCCGTTTCGATTGTCACTTCAAGTTGGAAATAACTCCTTTATTATACCCTTTACGGGGTGTAGTTGAAAAAGGAGGTGTGACACCAGCAGCGGAGAGGCCCATGGCAATGGATGTTGAGGCCTTAGCCAGCCAGTTTGTGAGATTGGATCTTTCGGAGCCCAGCCGGGTCCTTGCTTGTGTGGATTCTCGGTCTTCCTTGCTTGATCGTATCCGGGAGAGTTTGTTTGATGACCCTCATATTCTTGTCCTCAAGGACAAGGTTCTGCGAGGTGATGCCAGATATGTTACCATTGGTGATGATGGGGTATTGAGGATGCAGGGTCGAATTTGTGTACCTAATGTTGATGGGCTTCAGGAGTTGATTCTAGAGGAGGCCCATAGTTCACGGTATTCCGTCCATCCGGGTGCCGCGAAGATGTACCAGGATTTGAGACAGCACTATTGGTGGAGGCGGATGAAGAAAGATATAGTTGGGTTTGTAGCTCGGTGCCTCAACTGTCAGCAAGGTAAAGTATGAACACCAGAGACCGGGTGGGTTGCTTCAGCAGATAGAGATTCTGGAGTGGAAGTGGGAGCGGATCACCATGGACTTCGTAGTTGGGCTCCCACGGACTTTGAAGAAGTTCGATGCCATTTGGGTGATTGTGGATCGGCTGACCAAGTCCGCACACTTCATTCCTATGTGTACTACCTATTCTTCGGAGCGGTTGGCGGAGATTTATGTCCGGGAGATTGTTCGTCCGTATGGTATTCCAGTTTCCATCATATCAGACAGAGCTACTCAGTTCACATCGCGGTTCTGGAGGGCCGTACAATATGAGTTGGGCACTCGGGTGGAGTTAAGCACAGCATTTCACCCCTAGACGGACGGACAGTTCCAATGTACTATTCAGATTATTAAGGATATGCTCTGTGTGCGTGTGATGGAGTTTGGAGGCTCTTTGGATCAGTTTTGCCACTGGCTGAGTTCGCCTACAACAACAGTTACCAGTACAGCATTCAGATGGCACCGTGTGAGGCCTTGTACGGTAGGGGATGTAGGTCCCCGGTGGGTTGATCTGAGCCGGGTAAGGCTAGATTATTAGGCACAGACTTGGTTCAGGACGCCTTGGAGAAGGTTAAGGTGATTCAAGATAGACTTCGCACAGCACAGTCCAGACAGAAGAGTTATGCAGACCAGAAGGTTTGTGATGTTTCCTATATGGTTGGAGAGCGGGTCTTGCTTCGGGTTTTGCCTATGAAGGGCATTATGAGGTGTGGGAAGAAAGGGAAATTGAGTCCGAGGTTTATTGGCCATTTTGAGATATTGTGACGTGTTGGGGAGGTTGCTTATGAGCTTGCCTTACCTCCCAGCTTGGTAGGAGTTCATTCGATATTTCATGTTTCGATGCTCCGGAAGTAACACGGTGATCCGTCGCACGTGTTGGATTTCAGTTCAGTCCAGTTGGACAAGGATCTATCTTATATTGAGGAGCCAACGGCGATATTGGACAGGCAGGTTCGGAAGCTTAGGTCAAAGAACATTGCATCAGTGAAGGTCCAATGGTGGGGTCAGCCGTTCGAGGAGGTGACTTGGGAGACTGAGCAGGATATACGCAGTCGTTACCCTCATCTTTTCACAACTTCAGGTATGTCTCTATGCTCGTTCGAGGACGAACGAATGTTTTAAGAGGGGGAGGATGTAACGACCCAGCCGGTCGTTTAAGAATTAACACTCCATTCCCCTATTAACTGCATTCCCCGTATTTGTTTCTGCTATTGTGAGTTGTCGGGAGGGTTCATTTTGAGTTTCGGAGTGTTTTGGGGAACTTAGTCCCTAAATGAGAGCTTAAGCTTTAGAATTTGGGCAGTAGTCGTAGCAGTGTGAAGATGGCCTCCGAATGGAATTTCATCGATTCTGTTAGCTACGTTGTGTGATTTCGGGCTTAGGGGAATGTTCGAATTGTGTTTTGGAGGTTCATAGCTTAATTAGGCTTGAAATGCCAAAAGTCAAATTTTTTAAGTTTCCAGTTCGGTAGTGAGATTTTGATATCGGGGTCGGAATGGAATTCCAGAAGTTGCAGTAGGTCCGTCGTGTTATTTGGGACGTATGTGCAGAATTTCAGGTAATTCGGGCGAGGTTTGATAGACTTTTTGATCAAAAGAGGAAATTGGAAGTTTTGGAATCCTTAGGATTGAATCAGAGGGTGCTTTGATGATTCGATGTTGTTTTGAGTGTTCCGAAGATTGGTACAAGTTTGAATAGTGGTATATGACTTGTTCGTATTTTTGGTTAAAGTCCGGGGGCCTCGGGATGATTTCGGAAGGTTGACGGAAGAATTTGGGAGATTTGGAAGCAACTTCAGCTGCTGAAGTTCTGTCATAACTGTAGGTGCGTGATCGTAGAAGCATGGGAATAGCCGCAGATGCGGCTAGGCGCTTGGAGTTTAGAAATCGCAGGTGCGAGAGCTGGAGCGCACCAGCGAGACCGCAGGTGCGGTAAGTGAAGCGCAGGTGCGACCCAGTGCATTAAGTGGGTTTTCGTTAATGCGCACCTGGGACCGCAGGTGCGAGGTCAAGGCCGCAGGTTCGGAAAGCCTGGGCACAAACCTTTATAAGATTCTATCGCGATTTCAGCCTATTCTTTCACCATTTTCATCCGAGAATTTAGCTTTGAGAGAGGATTCAAGGGAGCTTCGAGGAGGTAAGATTTTTTGAACCCAAACTCCTTTATATGGTATTATTCTACTGATTTGGCAAGAAATTTATGGAAAATAAGGGTTAAAATTTGGGCGTTTAGGGTTTGAAATTGGAGACCTTGATTTAGGGATTTGAGGGGTTGTTTGTGGTCCGATTTCGATGTATTTGGTATGCATGAACTCGTGAGAGTGTAAGGATTCATGTTTTATAAATTTTATCCGATTCCGAGACGTGGGCTCGGGGGACTTTTTGGGCGATTTTCCTAATTTCGTGAGTTAGCTTCGAATTTATAAGTTAAATTAGCTACTTGAAGTTATATGTACATTGTGAAATTAATTATAATAGATTTGGGCCATTTGGAGTCGGGTACTCGTGGCAAGAACGTGATATCGAGTTGATTGAGTTGGTTCGAAGTAAGTGGCTTGCTTAACCTTGTGTGGGGGAACTCCCCTTAGAATTTGGTATTGTTGATATATGAAATACCTTGTACATGAGGTGACGACTGCGTACATGTACTAATTTTTGAAAATCATGTTTCCATTAAGTAACTATGATCGTGTTTTCACCCTCGTTGTACACTACTTGCAATTTAAACCTACTGTTAGTTTAGGGAAACATGTCTAAGTGACTTAATTGCTTTACTTGCTCAAACTGCTTTATTTGAATTCTGTGCAGCATGCTAGGTTAGAAATACCTGTTTTTCCTTGGTATGAAATTGGATTGAATTGAATATTCATTGCGTTGCTGCTGTGTGTTTACTTTGGGACTATGGGCGATATCCCGGTAGATCCCCCTTGCCTGTTTATTAGGGACTATGGATTGGTATTCCGGTAGATCCCCTGCACATTTACATTGGAACTACGGGATAGCACCCGGTAGATTCCCCCTGTACTGGATATTTGCATTTGGGACTACGGATTGGTATTCTAGTAGATCCCCTGCGTACTATGAGTTGGACTACGGAACGACACCCGGGAGATCCACTGGATATTTACATTTGGGGACTATAGGACGATATCCTGGGAGATCCCCCGTTGCTATCTCTGTGTGGAGTTACATTCTTTTCCGTAATTTTTCTCTCCGTTGTAGTTGTTTTTAACCTTATTATCCTATGTCGCTGCTTTCTGCTTTATAACTTGATATATATAGGTATATGACTGGTGGGGCCCTGACCTTCCTCGTCACTACTCGACCTAGGTTAGGCTTGGCACTTACTGGGTACCGCTGTGGTGTACTCATGCCCTTTCCTGCATATATTTTTCGTGTGCAGATCCAGGTTCATCGGCTCAGCCATACCGTTAGCGAGGTGAGGCGATCTCTAGAGACTTTGAGGTATATCTGCTGCGTCCACAGACTGAGGAGTCTCTCTCTATTCCCTCTATTAGCTTTAGATCTCCTGTACTTTCTGTTGATTAGACATCCTGGAGTTAGAACCTTATGTAAACTTTCTCAGCTTGTGATTTCATGAGATTCTGGGTTTTGGGAGTTGATTCAGTTTTTGAGAACATGTATTGGTTTATGCCGAGTGGCATCGTAAATATTTCTATTCTATTTTATCTTCAGTTTTTATTTGTTTTCCTATTTCGTTTCTTTTCCGCAAATTGTTAGGCTTACCTAGTCGTAGAGACTAGGTGCCGTCACGACAGTACACGGAGGGCGAACTTGGGTCGTGACTGAATTAATAGCAAATGGTGTACCAACAACAATTTTATTGTGAGGCCACCCACTTGAGATTTGATGTACCTATTCAAACAACTTAAATAACCATCACAAATATATCACATAGTAGCATTGGTGCTAAATTTATAAGGAAAACAAAATTGATAATATGGGATGAAGCAATTATGGCAAAGTGTCAAACGATCGAAATAATTGCCCGAAGTTCTTATTAATGAACCGTTTGGTGGAAAATTTATGGTTTGTGTGATGATTTCATCAAGTATTACCAGTAGTTCTAAAATCAACAAAAACAGATATTGTAAAAGCTAGCTTGCCAAAGTTAAATTTCTGGCCTCAAATGAAAAAGATTCAACTGACAAGAATTTTTTTTTGGGTGGGAAAGATAATATTGCATTAAACATAACATAAGTTACTACAGAGAGGGTGATGCCTGTGCATCGACAATATAGTTGTTTGCTAGTTGTCTATTACAAGGATTAATACTAGCTATTCTAATGTTGTTATCTACCATATTTATTCCATTGGAGCCAGTTGTGTGTTGTGCAGCGTCAGATTTCCAAAAAGTATTTTGATCCATGTCCACATCTTGTTCATGCGGTGTGCATGTTGTCTTCCTATAACGAATCTCTCCTGCCTGATCCATTTGAAAAAAGGTGTTGACAAAATCCGGTGGCTCTTAAAACGGATGGTTTTCCAGCAGATTCCATGGTGCATCCCGCCTTTGCCTACTAAGACAGGTCTATAATTATTCAAAAGCGATCTGAATTGTCTTCTAAACTCTGCATTGTTTGAACTTTTACAATTCCATACTATTAAATTCATGATAGGTTGTGGGTTTTACTTCATCTAGGTCAGCTATGTCACTTATTACTCCCAATGGAGCCTCAGTGTGATGGTGTCTTGGAGGGTTCTGTCTCAGAGAGGGAATTATTACCATGGAATATTTCCCCTCTTGTGGGTTTTGATTTGCTCTGAAGTTGACACTACATGTTGTTAGCTCTGGAGGGCATTTGAGTATGATTTTTTTTGCGTACTGCTCTTTGAGGCTGTAGAGATAGAACCCCTTTAGCCATATGAACTCTGTCCGTGTTTTCCTTATTTCCTCCATTATTTGTGTTAACTCTAACCTTGTTTGTTCTCCTAGTTCGTTGGACGATGGAGGTGAAGTGAGAGGACTCAAAAATGGTGACAATGGATCCTGGATGCTTGTTGGAGAAAGACTCATTTGTGGTGGTGAGAATGAGTTCATGTGTTGGAACCATGGAGCATAGATCATCCCCGTATGGTATTGTGGGTAGAATGGGAGAGTTCCCATGATCTGATTGAAACTGTGTAGTGGAGGAGTTTGTGGGTGTGCCCATGGTGATGGTGTTGATGATGAAGGCCTGTTCTGGTCCATCATCAGTGGTGTGTGAACGTTGGACCACTGGCTCTGAGAAACTGCCTCCATCCCTAGTCTCATACCTTCTGTGACAATCTCTGCTAGATGAGTTGGGTTTTGGACTAGTAGAATTATTTTCTGATTATTTAGTTCTATTGTAAATATTAGAGCATATCCCTGTAGCCCCATCTCTAACCACGACTAGAGGGGATATTACAGTGGTGGTGTTTGGGAGGTGTATATCAATGGTGTTGTGGGTTGTGGATGAGATGGTCCGCTCATTATCAAGCGTGGAAAGTGGAAGTGTTGGTGGTTGATCTAATTGTTTTCTCTGAATGTGGTGTACCAAGGTCGTTGCATGTTATGTAGATTGGTTTAGGTGTGTTATATTATTATTTAGCAAAGTGTGGTTGGTGTTAATGTTACTGGGTGTACGTTGATTAATAGTAGGGGTAGTTGTGGCTTCTTGTTGTATACTAGGTATTGGGGTAAGTATTAATAAGGGAGGACCACATGGGGGAAATCATTATCTTCCATTAGAGTTGGAGAAGAGTTGCGGGTGTTTGAGGATGGTATTTCTGGGATTAGGCGGGGATGGGTGGCATGCAATGAAACAGATTGGAAACGGGCTACGATGGATTTTGTATATATTTTATCAGATGCTGCTTCTAACGTGTCGTTTGTAGGGATAGGAAGAGTAGTTTTTAATCCAGTTGTATAGGCTATACTAGATGAGTGTGATAGAGGTTTAGGCTCCATTAGGTCGTCAGTAGGTATAGTATTATTTGGTGTAAATATATCCCTGCAATATGAATTAAGGGTCCTAATATTTGGGTCATTGGTGTTGGGTGTAGTGGATTGAGCATTGATTTTAGTGATATGATTATCATTATTTGGATGGTCCTTAGCATAAAGTAAGAACAAATTCAATATTCAGTGTCTTCTTGCTTCGTGTCGGAAACGAATAAAAACATCCAATAAAATATGATTTGATTTTTCCTAAATACTTGGTTATCAATCCCAATGATAATAGTAGTGCATTTAATAAGAGAAATATTTCTATCATTAGATTAAAACGCAATTTTTGCAAATCGCATGATAGAACTAAAAAGACATCTTAGCTAGCAGAAATGAATATGTTGATAAACTAAATGAAAGGTTGATTGCAAAATTTTATAATAAAAAAAAAATTCAGTTTTTGACTCAACAGAAAATAATACCAATAATTACTACAAAGAAGAATGCTTAAATACTTTAATACAAAATGGCCTTCTACCATACATGTTTGTTGTCAAATTTATTATTTCTTACGTATGTTAGTGTCACCATATATATAATAGACTAAGTTAATTGATCTTCCGTTGTATACAGGTTAATTTTGAAAAAAAAAAAAAACATGTCCGTCATGCTGCTGGAAAATTTAGATACGTCGAATAGCTTATGTAATAGCACATCTATAGTATATAAAAGTTTTGACAGTAACGTCATACATGCAAAAATTATGATACTGGTCAATGTGCTTGTAAGTATATTCTTGTCCCTGAATTCAACTTTCGTTTTCTAACTAAGGAATATCCTTTAAAATTTGTGTGAAAATAATTTTTGGTATGTTTATGTTTTTGCAAATATAACAAATAAAGCACAAGGACAAATATCTTAAATATTGGACTATATTTATCGTAATATATTTTCTTGCATGAACAACTGTATATTGCACTTTCAAGAGGGATATCAAGATCAACAACAAGAGTTTTGGTTAAGGTAGAGCAACCAAAACATTAGAAAGAAACATACACAAAAAATATTATCCACAAATAAGTGTTCTTTAAGATACCATCACATTAAATACTTTTAAACTATAATACATAATTATCTAACTAACATGACAAAATTGATCATTTGTGTAAGTTTTGATGTTGTCCTTTTATTTTAAGTTCATGTATTATGGTAATGTAATAATATTTTTTGGTATTTAGATGATTGTTGTATCATTATACATAAAATTCTCTCATTAATTTAATTTTATTATTCCTTTATATAAATAAATGTTTAAATCATCACCTGCCATTATTAACGTGCAACGCACGATCATAAATACTAGTACTTTATTAAAAGTACGAAGGCCCTTAGCGAAATGTTGTTCGCCTTTTTTACTCTTTAAAAAAAGATTTCACATTTGACATAATTATAATTTAAATTACTTTTCTAATATTTAAAAATTTAAGATCACTTAGAACTTTGATTATCGTTTCTTTGTTGAAATATTTATGGAGCCCTACCTTACATAAATTCTTTTCCTAATTGAAGTATATAACATAAGTATAATTAGTCGTACTAAAAATGGAAATTTTTTAAGTCTTGACAAGTAAAAAAGAGTCTAGGCATACAAATTTTATCGCAAAATATATAATTTGTTTATGATGTTTTATCTAAGATATAATATACATATTCAATTTTAGACGAAACTTTAATCCAAACGAAATGCCAGTATTCTTTTTTCAGTTATTAATCAAATTCATATATCATTTATATATTTAATTATTTATTGAGATCTACAAAGAATTTTCATTCTTTTTGGAACATGCCATGCATGGATAATTTTTTACATAATCGATTTTTACTAATTGAAAAAGGATTCTTATTGAATAAAAATATAATCAGCTATACACAATCAATATTCATTATTTCAGAAATTTTTTTTATTTTATAATTCAAAGAAAAATTTAAATAAATATTTCTTAATGAGATAGGGTACATACGCAAAGCGCGTACACTTAAGGGTGTCTAACGGGTGGGCCGGGCCGGTCTGGGTGGGGAAATGTGAGAACCGTACGGGTTTCAAACCGGGCCGGTTACGGGTTAGGGGTTACCGGGCTTAACGGGTTCGGGTTCATCCGGGTAAAAACTGAATCGTAAGGGTTACGGGTATAAGGAGCCGGGCCGGGCCAGGTTAGTGTAATTTTTAATTTTTTTTTTTTTTGTATTTTGTATAACTATAGTAAGTTATATTAATATAAAGTAAAAATATAAAGAATACAATGAAAATGGGAAAAAAATGCACTTATAAATTCCAAGTGCTACATTTATTTCAAAATTCAAACTTACAAATTGAAGTTTGCATTTAACAACAAGTAAATTAACGAAAAAAGAGTAAAACTAAATTTTCATGCATAATAATACTTCAAAGTTCAAATTAATCTAACAAACTAAAACATTAAGCATAAATACGTCTAATAATTTTAAAATAACACAAATTGTCTCAAATCAACTTAANCAGATTCAGCAGCCATGCCTTCCACAGCAGCCTTGCATTCTAGTTGTACAGCTGCTAGACCTCCATGTGGAGAATGTGACGACCCAAAGGGGTCATCACCTGTTTTCTTACCCATTCTGTACTTCCGAGGCCTTGAAAACCTCATTTAGGGTTGCCTCGTTATGCGTGCGCAGTTCGAACGCGTAGCCGGAAGCTTAAATGTGAAATTTGTGTGAAAAATGCTAAGTTTTGGTATTAAAATGAATAAATTTGACTTCGGTCAATATTCTGGGTAAACGGACCCGGACCCGTGATTTGATGGTCTCGGAGGGTCCGTAGAAAAATATGGGACTTGGGTGTATGCCCGGAATCGAATTCCGAGGTCCCAAGCCCGAGAAATGAATTTTTTGAGTAAAATGATTTTCTGAAAATATTTAAGGAAATTGGAAATGAAATCTGATTAGAAAGTGATGGTATCGGGCGCGTATTTTAGTTCCGGCGCCCGGTACAGGTCTTATATATGGTTTAAGCACTTTCTGTAAAGTTTGGTTCAAAACGGACGTCGTTTGACGTGTTTCGGACTTCAAATGGAAAATTTGATGTTTTATGAAATTTGGAAGAAATTGTGGATTTTGAGGCTTAATTAGATGTATATGATGTTATTTTGGCGATTTGATCGCACAGGTAAGTTCGTAGGATGTTGTTGAGTTAGTGTATGTGATTGGTTAGGAGCCCCGAGGGCTCGGGAGTGTTTCGGAGGTTTTTCGGAGTGGTTTTAGACTTATAGAAATTGCAGGTTTCTGCTGTTTAGTGCCCAGGGGTTTTGTTCTTCGCGTTCGCGTGGGCACACTCGCGAACGCGTAAGACAAATCTCCCAGGTGCCCAAGCTTCCTCTTCGCGAACGCGAAGCTGGAGCCGCGAACGCGAAGCTTCAGGGGGTACCCTTCGCGAACGCGACCCAGCAAACGCGAACGCATAGGGTTCAGGGAATGGGATCACTAGCTTCTTCATCGCGAACGCAACATTTAGGACGTGAATGCGAGGCTCCTGGAGAACTACTCTTCGCGAATGCGAGCCGCTATACGCGAACGCGAAGGCCAATCAGCCCGACCCATCGCGAACGCGAAGGTCCCATCGCGAACGCGAAGGTCCCATCGCGAACGCGTAAGGTTAATTTTCCCAGTTATTTTTAAAATCCAAAACAGAACCATTACGGGAGTTATCAAATTTTTCATAAACCCTTTCTTCTCCAAAGCTTCTAGACGACTTTTGAAGCATTTCTTCACCAAAGTTTCTTGCGTAAGCATTGTTCAACTCGTTTTCTCCATTTTCCATCAATATCTATTAAATTCCTAAGCCTAAAACATGTAATTTAGGGTAGAAATTGGGGGAAATGGGTAGAGTTAGGGCTTTTTGAATTCTCTTGATTTAGACCTCGTTTTAGGGTCGAACTTGGAAAAAAATTATATATTTGGGCTCGTGGGTGAATGGGGGATATGAATTTGGTCCGAACCTCGTGTTTTGACCAAGCGGGCCCGGGGGCGATTTTTGGGGTTTTGGGAAGAAAGCTTGGAAATCTAAAATTAGGCATTGGGTTTGATTTGTTTAGCATATATTGATACTATGAAGTCATTATTGTATAGATCTGATTGAGTTGGAGCCGAATTCGAGAGGGAAAGCGGTTGTTGTGGATTGATTTGGCCGTGGAAGTTGAGGTAAGTGTTTGGTATAACCTTAGCTTGAGGGAATATGAGTTGAGTCTTATTTGTTACTTGCTAATTGTCAAGTACGATTTATAGGCATGGTGACGAGTATCTATACATTGGTGTCTAGCATGACCGTGAGTCCTTATATTGCGAATATCCTGGTTTTTTACAACTTCCATACTTAATTGATGATTTCTATATGTTGTAAAGAGTATGTGAAAGGAAATTGTGATCTTTGAACTTCGTGGAGCGTTAGCTCGAGTTGAAATACAAATTGTGAAGGTATATGAGATATTAAATCCTT
Source organism: Nicotiana attenuata (assembly GCF_001879085.1). Classification (NCBI taxonomy): domain Eukaryota; kingdom Viridiplantae; phylum Streptophyta; class Magnoliopsida; order Solanales; family Solanaceae; genus Nicotiana; species Nicotiana attenuata. Next base: position 234,369 of record NW_017671500.1, read on the forward strand.
GGAGCGTTGGCTCATGAGATGAAAGTGAAAGAAAGAGAAAGAGTTATTGGTTTATTCCCTTGCCGGGACGTTTTGTTGTTTTGTTGATTTTCTCCCTTGCCGGGATATGGAAACTTATTAATATTGTTCCCTTGCCGGGATTTAACTGTTTAATTGCATTCCCTTGCTGGGATTTCCGTCATTATTTGTTTATCTCCTTGCCCCTTATTTGTGAATATTGTTTGGGTGAGGAAGAGTGATAAAGCATGAAGGGTGATGCCGTGCATTGTTTGTTTATTGTAAGGAANCTTCGTGGAGCGTTGGCTCGAGCTGAAATACAAATTGTGAAGGTATATGAGATAAGTAAATCTTTGGAGCATTGGCTCAAGTGATAATGTGAACTGTGAGATGAAAGTGAAAGAAAGAGAAAGAGTTATTGGTTATTCCTGCCTGGCGTTTGTTGTTTGTTGATTTCTCCTGCCGGGATATGGAAACTTATTGATATTGTTCCCTTGCCGAGATTTAACTGTTTAATTGCATTCCCTTGCCGGGATTTCCGTCATTATTTGTTTATCTCCTTGCCCCTTATTTGTGAATGTTGTTTGGGTGAGGAAGAGTGATAAAGCACGAAGGGTGATACCGTGCATTGTTTGTTTATTGTAAGGAAAGAGTGTAAAGCACGAAGGGTGATGCCGTGCATTGTTTGCTTATTGTGAGGAAAGAGTGTTAAAGCACGAAGGGTGATGCCGTGCCGTACGATGTACCATTCCGTGCCGATTCTATTGATTATATGTGAGGAACGAGAGTAAAAGCACAAAGGGTGATGCCGTGCACATGTTATTGCTTGGTGAGTATGAGAGTAAAAGCACGAAGGTTGATGCCGTGCACTTGTAGATTTCTATTTTCATTACTTATGATTGAGTTGTGTTATTTCCTTCGTTACTGGACGACTCTTATTTGAAAATTGTTATCCCCTACAGCATGTTCCCCTTCCCATACTATTTATTTGTCTTTGTATTTCGATTTCGCTGTATATATATATATATATATATATATATATATATATATATATTTATATATATATATATATATATATTTATATATATATATATATGTATGTATATATATATATGAAATTGCATAGGTTTATGTGGTAGTCTGGTCTAGCCTCGTCACTACTTCGCCGGGGTTAGGCTAGGCACTTACCAGCACATGGGGTCGGTTGTGCTGATGCTACACTCTGTGCTATTTTGCACAGATCCAGGTTTCGGGCAGCAGCAGCAGTAGTGTTGGAGCAGGCCTTCAGTCCAGCGAGACATCGAGGTAGCCCTGCAGGCTTCCGCAGGCCCGGCGTCTCCTCTATCTTTATTTTAGTCTGTTATTTTATTTTATTCGAGACAAACAGTTTATGTTCTCTTTCAGACGATTGTATTTAGTATTCTTAGTAGTTCATGAATATTGTGACACCAGTCTTGGGTAGAGGCTTATGTTGAATTTTCCGCATTTCTATTCAGTTTTCTATAATTTAAGACTTCCACTTATTATTTAATTTCGTTGCTTTTATATTATTGCCGATAATTGTCAAAAAGGGATTATGTTATTAATGAAAAGTAATTAAATTTGGCTTGCCTAGCTCTTATTAGTAGGCGCCATCACGACTCCCGAGGGTGGAAAATACGGGTCGTGACATTCATTTTCTTCTACCACCTCAAAGTGTTCCCAAACATATGAGCGCACTCTACAAGTACGGGGCATGATTTAACTTGAATTGAGAATTTGAGTTTGAGAAATGAGAGATGAGTGAAGAAACGAAGAAGGGGGGGGGGTATTTATAGTTTTTCAAAAGGTTAAATTAGTAATTACAAAAGTGTTAAATTTAAAAAAAATTGGCCCAAAAAAGGGCTAAATGTGCAAAACAGCCGTTGGGCAACGGCCTTGGCCTAGCAGACCGTTGCCAACGGTCAAAAAGTCAGAAACATTAAAAAAAAAATTGAAAGTAGTCGTTATACCGGTCTGGGCCGGTTAACCCGTTCTACAGTAAATCCCCTTGACCGGGTTTGACTGGTCCGGTTAACCGCTTGCAAGAAGGTAAACGGACCAAAACCCTTACCCCATTAACCCATCCCACCCGGCCCCCTTTGTACCGATCCGGGCCGGTTCTGATTTCAACCGGTTTGGGCCGGTCCGGAAACGGGTTGACCCGACCCGTTAGACACCCTTACGTACACTAAGACTAGTATTTATGATAAATGAAAAGTGGGTTACAGAAGTGGGCTTTCAAGATACCCAACGATGGGCCAATTGGGAGAGAGGGAAAACTCGTGAGAAATTCGAAACTAGCCAGATTTTTAAGTGGTTATTCAAAAATAGCCACAATTTCAAAAGTAATGAAAATTTAGTTACTTTTCATGTAAAGATAAATCTGAACGAAAATATTTTCCAAAATCCAAAAAAATACTCCAGTATAATATACTGGAATTCCAGTGTAATATCTGGAACTCCAGTATATTATACTGGAACTCCATTTAAAATGCAACAACTTGTGGAGTTTAAAGTGACACCATTTAGATTTAGCCAAACACTAGCAACATTCCAAGGACTGATGCACCATATTTTTGGTCCTAATGCCATTTGGATTGACCAACACCAGCAATATTCCAAGCACCGACGTACCATATTTTTGGGTTTTTCTTAAGACTATTTGTGTTAGTATTTTTCGATGATATTCTTGTGTGTAGTGTGCTTTTGCAGGATCATGTGAGACATTTTAAAGCTGTGTTTAAACTTTTAAGGAGCAACCAACTATATGCCAAATGCTCTAAATGTAGCTTTGCAGAGAACCAAGTGAAATACTTGGGCCGTGCAATTCTGGTAAAGTTGTTAATACTGGTTTTGCTAAGGTTGAGGCTATGATTAGTTGGGTAAAAATGGCGTGTAGTAGCCACTAATTAAGGGGGTCTTTAATTTTTATCCACTAATTATAATGCTCAGCAAAAATAGCCACTACTAATAGGAAAAAGATAGTTTTATCCTTTCTTCAATGGTTATATTCCCAAACCCTTCTGCAAAAAGAAAGAAGCGATGAAGGTGAAGTATATATCAAGCGCAGTAATGGTAAATGTGAAAAACCCTTCTTACATTTCATTTGACATATTTTAGTGCCGTTAATACCCCAAGCAAGGTTGGTGATGCTTCAGAGAATGCAGACATTCGTGGTGAATCAAATCCATCAAAGAATAATATGGATATAGAAGGTATAATGTCGCAGATGCATGATCTTTCTTTTATGCTCGAGACCAATCTATCCATTCCCTCGAAATCCTACAATTCTCTTCATAGGGATTGTACCTGGGTTTGTTCACTTGGTTAGCCTTCAAGATTTTTGTAATCAAGTTTTGAACTTGAAACTATAAGTTAAGGACTATCTGTCCTCAACTTTACAAAAGTTAAGGACAGGAGTCCTTAAGTTTGACATGCAGGTTCAAAAGATAAGGACAGGCAGTCCTTAACTTCTAGTTTCAAGTTCAAAACTTAAGGACTTTCTGTCCTTAACTTTGAGTTTCAGGTTCAAAAGTTAAGGACATGCAGTCCTTAACTTATAATTTCAAGTTCAAAACTTAAGGACAGGCAGTCCTTAAGTTATTGTTTCAAGTTCAAAACTTAAGGACAGGAGTCATTAAGTTTGACTTGCAGGTTAAAAAGTTATGGAAAGACAGTCCTTAAGTTTGAATAATACGTTCAAAAGTTAAGGACAGGCAGTCCTTAACTTTGAGTTCAAAGTTCAAACGTTAAGAACAGGAGTCCTTAAGTTTGAAATGCAGGTTCAAAAGTTAAAGACAGGCAGTCCTTAAGTTTGAATTACACGTTCAAAAGTTCAGGACAGGGAGTCCTTAACTTTGTGTTTAAAGTTACCTCATTTTCTTTTTTGCTCCAATGGGACTTGAAAAGCTTCTCGTTTACACAAAGAATTATTACAAGATTCCAACTGTTTACATCATAGAGTGTGGTAAGCAAAAAATTTAATTTATTGAACTTTTATATATATATAGAGAGAGAGAGAGGGAGAGAGAGAGAGAGAGAGAGATATATATATATATATTTTAAATCATGACTTTAGTGTTTACTGAATATCGTCTCTGATTTTCATCCTAATTTGAAACTCGTTTGACATTGTCATCAGGAATGGGTGAGTCTGATATTAATGAAGTTACAAAAGGTGTCAATGATGCTCAGAAGGTTGATTTCTACCAACGCCATATTTAGGATCTTTATCCGTGTCTACCAAAGACTAAAGACAGGAATAAGTTATAGCAGAAGGGTATTTTCGTCCAGTCAGGTATAAGTTTATTAAACTAATGGCTAAAGACTAAAGACATTTAAAATACTGGCTTTAAAATAAAGACAGGTGCTGTTAGTGGCTATTTGTGCACATCGCCCTCAGTTGGTCGCTCAAGCCCGTTTGTTTAAAAGGATTGTGTGGGTTCTTAGGTATGCCTGGTTATGATAGCCCTTTTTTAAAAAACATATGCTATTATAAGAAAAGTTTTGACTCAGCTAGCTAACAAAAGAAAGGGGGTTCGCGTGAAGTGACAAAGCTACTTATCACGATCGAAAATCCCACAATGCCCGTAATGAAACCTAATCCAACCTACTAGATAAGTTAACAATAAATCAAAACAAGACAAATAAAAGATAATTTCAAGCCACGATATAGATAAAATATAAATAAATCTCAAGTTATCAACCAAATATGTAAACAAGATAATGATCTTCCGAAATTCGGTATTATGAAGTCATGAGCTACTAAGATGAACTACAATTAAGTTTTGTAATACAAAAATACTGTCTGGAATAAGATAACAGTATGATATAAGAAAGGAGACTCCATAAGTTGCGAGTCCGTCATAATAGCTCACCATGAGTACATGCTCAAGACTCAATCACAACGAATGTCCAATACAACCCATGTGCTACAACATGATCCAACACGTCCCACGTGCTCCAATACGATATGCGTATCATCTGCGCTCATAAACCCTAATGTAACATACATGGGTGATCACTTGACTCCAAAGTGATGAATAAATTTCAAATGCCGCACAAAAAATTATCGTGCCACAACATATGAATGTCACAATAACTGCACGATATTAAATATCGTGCCATAACAATATCAATCTGCTCATTATGTCCAAATATGCCATAATCAAATCAATCCGTATCACGACCTCTATCTCCAAAGATTATGTTGAGCTGACCTGGGAACACTACCAACCTTTGAATTGACAAGGAACAAGCTACTAGAAATGAAAACAGGTTTAGAAAAGATAATTCAGATTATGGCAGTCCAACCAAAAGGGGCAACCTCCCAAAGGGGTTGTTACAATTTTCCCCGTATATTTTGATGCTTGCTATGTGTTGGGGGTGATGCACGTATGTGGTGACGAGCATATTTGCATACACTGTGGTTATTCATGCTCCGGATAAAACTTAGGCTATTATGTGCCTTGTTTATCTATAATAGCTTTGTGTTACAATATTTTCTTCAGTTTTACGACTACTTGGACTGTCATTCATGCTAGAAATTATGTCTAGGCTATGAACTTATCTAATTGAGATATGATAGGGCTATTTCGCTATGTTGATCTATTTGTCTTGATTGTAGTCATACTTTTTTCAGTCATGATATTAATATCTACGTGTTATATCATCGTTTTTATGTACTTCTTATCAAATATCTCACATGTTGTTGGTTTCCTTACTTGATTACTACGGGTTTGAGTGGATTTGTGGTACGTTGATATAATTTGTGCGGTTTATTGATTTTTGATTCTGTAAGATATTGGCATATTATGATTGAGCGGATTATTGACTGCATTGGGGCCTTAGAGACGTATTGAGATTGATATTGAGGTGACGCGTACGCCAGGCCCCATATAGGCTAAGTGGTATTGATATAGAGGTGACGTGTGCACCAGGCCAATTGGGCTGAGTTATGATGATCGTTGACTTTTGATCCAATCAGCGCTTGGGTGAGGATCCGCTCCTCCGGAGTTACGTGATAACCCATGGACTTTGGGCCTTGTAAGTTCACGCACTTGGTATGCGCTGAGTGAGGGGTTTTTTGCTAGGCACCCGTACAATGGTGGGAGTATATATACTTATTGATGATTTCACTGTGGATTTGTGACATTGTTTCTCGTCATGCAGGCATACAGACGTATTTGCCTCATGCTATTTGAACTCTATATCTTGAAATTGATGCTTAAAATGATTTGGTTGGAAAGCATGCCTATTTTCTGTTAATGTGAATAAGTTGAACTTGTTATTTTGAGCTGTTTTCCCTTTATCACCATAAATTTTTGTTGTTTTATGTTATTGTTGACTGGTTAAAGTGAGTAGCGAACATTTCCAATCTCGTCACTATATCTAATCGGAGGTTAGGCTAGCTACTTACTGAGTACATGAGGTCGTTTATACTCATAATACACTCTGCACTTTATGTGCGGATCAAGGTGCTGCTAAAAGACACTACTAGAAATTCGACAAAAATCGACCAACGTCAACCGACCAACGTCAACCGACCAACTTTGGTCGGTCAAAAAACCAGCCAAAAAACTGACCAAAGTTGGTCGGTTTTTCAAAATATTTTATTTTTTAATTTTTTTTTACAAAATCGACCAACTTTGGTCGGTTTTCTTTGGCGCAATAATGCGGGAAAACTATTATTGAGACTTGCGAAATTTATTTTTCAAGAAACCGACCAACTTTGGTCTGTTTTTCATTTAAAATAAATTAAAATTAATATTTAGAAAACCGACCAAAATTGGTCGGTTAATTCGGCCGGTCATTTTAAAAAACCGACCAACTTTGGTCGGTAATTTTATTTTTTAATAAAACCGATCAAATATTCGTGCGAAAATACAATTAAAGAGTATAAATCAAATAAAAGACGGTCTAAAAACAAAATGCACCAATGATCTAGTAATACAATAGCTTCCTGCCATAGTACAGACCCCCGGTTCGATACTCTGATGGTGCATTTTTTAATTACATAATTAAAGTACTGACCAACTTTGGTCGGAAAAAACTAACCAACTTTGGTCGGTTTTTTTGGCAATATTTTTTTTAATTTAATTGACCGACCAAAGTTGGTTGGTAATTTCCGACCAACTTTGGTCGGTATGCCCTTGCGACCTTCAAAATACCGTCCACACGTAAATGGTCGCGTTTTGAACGGTTATTGGCAATTACCGACCAGCTTTGTTCGGTTTTTTTGGATGATTTTGCCTGGATTTCTAATAGTGAGAGCTTATTGTTGAGAGTTGCACCGGTTTTCGTTGGTGATGTTAAGGTAGTTGTGTTGTTTTCACCCCTAGGCCTTGGAGTCCCTTCCTTTACTTTGATTATTACTATCTATGTATTTGAGACAGTATTGTATCGTTATTCAAACAATTGTACTTATTATTCTATAGACCTCATGTACTCGCTAACACCAGATTCTAGGATGGTATTTCAGATGTATCATTACGTACATTGCTACTTTTATTCATTTTATTCCGCTTTTGAGACTATTTCCTTATTGTTATTGGAGTTTATTTTTATTTATTAAATGTTGGCTTGCTATCACGATCCGGATTTCCCACCATCGGGATCGTGATGGCGCCTAACTTTTAGAATGCTAGGCAAGCCAATAGATAAAGATCTAACACATTAATCATTATCCAAAACAGTAAATAACAATAATTTAAACCAAAGCAAAGTAAGAAGTGCAGAAATCTATAACAATCTAAACATTAACATACGACTACCCAAAATCTGGTGTCACAATCCACGAACTTCTAAGAGTCACTACAAATACTGGTTTAAAGGAAATACATCTATTCTCGAAATAAAAGAAAACAGGGAAACTAGGATAACTGAAAGGGGACTCCAAGGTTTGCGAACTCCAGTACATCTACCTTGGGTCTCCAATGGACTGAAGGCAGCAACCCAACTCTGATCAGTGCGGTCCAGTACCGAAATCTGCACAGAAAATGCATAGTGCTGTATCATTACAACCGACCCCATGTATTGGTAAGTGCCGAGCCTAACCTCGGCGAAGTAGTGACGAGGTTAGGACACGACAATAACAGGAACCTGTGCAGTTAAATCATATACAAGAAAAATAACAACAATTGAAAACTAACTAGATAATAACGGGAAGGGGGGAAACATGCTGGGGGGAGTACCAAATCCGGAAAATAGTACAGTAAGGATACACAGTAAATAACATGCTTTGCACCAACGAAAGTAATGACATAGCAAACAACTATACGGCATCACCCTTCGTGCTATTACTCTCATCCTTACCATAAGAATCAATAGAAACAACACGGCATCACCCTTTGTGCATTAACTCTCTCATAACATGGCACGGCATCACCCTTCATGCATTAACACTCTCAGAATATGGCACGGCATCACCCTTCGTGCATTATCACTCACTCACAATAAATTGCACGGCATCACCGTTCATGCTTTACACTCTTCCTCACCCAAACAACAGAACAATAAAAACCCTGCAAGGGAATCATCAATAACCAACCTCGTTTTAATATTTAACTTCACAATATAAATCTCAACTGGAATCAATACTCAACCAATGTCCAATTCCAGGAAAAACATGATAAGATTTGTTCAACATGAAGAATAACCAGTTTAAGCATGAACAGTACGAATAAAGAATACCACAATCACAAATATAAGACTCACTCGCATGCTATGATCCGACAACAACGTATAGATACTCGTCACCTCACTTATACGTCGTACTCAACAACCAAACACGTAGCAAATAAGCCAACAACACCTAATCCCTCGAGCTAAGGTTAGCCACAACACTTACCTCGATTCTACGATCGAACTCAAGCGACATTATCGCTTTTCCTCTAGATTCCACCTCCAATCCACTCGTATCTAATCATAATTAACTTAATAATGTCAATTATCTCTAAAGAAATCAATTCCAATGCACAATTACAAGTTTCCCAATATTTTTCCCAAAAAGTCAAAAACCGACCCCGAGCTTGCTTGGTCAAAACTCGAGGTTCGAACCAAAACCCATTCACCCATTCACCCCCGAGCCCAAATATGTAATTGGTTTCGAGATCCAACCCCAAATCGAGGTCTAAATTCCAATAATACAAAAATCCCTAAATCTACCCAAACCCCCAATCGCCTCTAAGCCTTCTTGTTTTTTCAAATATGAAATAATGGCCAATTCCCGTTTCTGCTTCTGTTTTTTTTTAAAAAAAATACTGGACAGGTCTTCATCGCGTTCGCGATGGACCTGTCGCGATCGCGATGCATTGCAGCCAGAAGGGTCTTCGCGTTCGCGAAGAGCTGCTCGCGTTCGCAAAGAGCTACTCGCGTTCGCGATGGTCTGTCCCTCATGACCATCGCGTTCGCGGGCCTGGGACCGCATCCGCGAAGAGCAACTCAAAGATTCCCCAGCGCACCTCCATTTTACTCTACGCGTTCGCATGATGCCGGTTGCGTTCGCGAAGAGCAGCCCCTAGTGCTTCGCGTTCGCGTCCATGGCTTCGCGTTCGCAATGAACAATCCCCTCCCCGGCCCAATTTACACTTCGCGTTCACGGGAGTATCTTTGCGAACGCGAAGAAGAAAAACCAGAAACATTGACTGCGGCAAATCACACCAGATTTCTAAGTATAAAACATCCCGTAGCCTATCCGAAACTCACCCGAGCCCTCGGGGCTCCAAACCAAACATGCACACAAGTCTAAAAACATCATACGGACTTGCTCGTGCGATCAAAATGCCAGAATAACACCTAAATCTACAAATTTAGCATCAAATTGCATGAAATATTCAAGAAAGTTCAAAAGTTCTATTTTCTCAACCAAAGGTCCGAATCACGTCAAATCAATCCCGTTTCTTACCAAATCACGTTAAATCAATCCCGACCCCTATATTGTTGTTTTCACCAAGTCCTTCGTTGTCATGAACAGGTGAATTATGTGATCTAGACATGTTTCAGCCTGAGAATCAAAAATTCTAGACAAGAAAAAGTGTAAAAAAACGTGTGTAACGAGAATCAATAAAGAAATAATCACTATTATCTTTAGCCCCATGGTGGGCGCCAAACTGTTTACCTCGAAAATACGAGTAACAATTAAATTTGATTTGTGGTTTTAAAGATACGTGATTTAGTTCAATACCAATTAATAATCAAGAAGTATGAAGTAGAAATGAAAGAGAAAAGTGAATCAAACCAATGTTACCCAGCGGCAGTGACCTCGAGCTCAGTGGCCTCGAGGTGGTCTTGGATAATAAGAACAATTAAATAATAAAAGTAAAGTAAGAACAATAGAGCTTAAGGATAATGCTGATGAACAGTAGACGAAAATGATATAGAGTATATTCTTTGCTCAGTGATCAGATGATGTTACAAATGATTGGGGGTCCCCTTTTTATAATACGGGAACCCTAAATAAGGAATATTTCTATTTACATTAGGGAATATTCTTGTTACAACTGTTTAACCGCCTAGTACGGAATCGTACATTCTTATTCCGGGATTTGCGCCTTGATCTTGGGGACGTGGCAGGAATCTAGCTTATTCTGTTACAAGCCCACAACAGTACTATTTCGGGGTCGAGCACACTTGGCCTCGGTATTCCTCGAACTCCTGTCTCCGGGCATTGCACTTTGTCTTCGAGCTCGAGTCTGGTCCACCGGTTTCGAACTTGACCTCGCCCAGACTCGGGCCTAGGATTGAACCTTGAGGCTATAGATCGGGGGCATATGATTTTGACCGTATACAGGCTTTCCAGAAACGCGCCCGGACTGCGCACGCAAATCGAGGAGAAAGAAATTGAGGATTTGAAGGCCTCGGAACCCCGAATTGGGTTCTAAAACACGAGATGACCTTTCGGGTCATCACATTCTCCACCTCTAAAACAACCGTTCGTCCTCGAACAGACATAGAAAAGTACCTGAGCTAGTGAAAAGATAGGGATATCTACTTCGCATATCGGACTCGGACTCCCAGGTAGCTGCCTCAACAGGCTGACCTCTCCACTGCACACGAACCGAAGAATAACTCTTCGATCTCAATTGACGAACCTGCACGTCTAGAATAGCTACCGGTTCCTCCTCGTAGGTCAAATCCTTGTCCAACTGGACAGTGCTAAAATCTAACACGTGGGATGGATCGTCGTGATACTTCCGAAGCATGCACACATGAAACACTGGGTGTACCGCTGATAATCCTGGAGGCAACGCAAGTCTGTAAGCCACCTCTCCCACTGGATCAAGAATCTTAAAAGGCCCGATGAACCTAGGGCTTAACTTGCCCTTCTTCCCAAACCGCATCACACCCTTCATGGGTGACACCCGAAGCAACACTCTCTCCCCGACCATGAATGCCGCATCACAAACCTTACGGTCGGGATAACTCTTTTGCCTGGACTGAGCTGTACGAAGTCTATCCTGAATGATCTTCACCTTATCCAAGGCATCCTATACCAAATTTGTACCCAAAAACCGAGCCTCTCCCGGCTCAAACCATCCAACCGAAGACCGACACCGCCTACCATATAATGCCTCATTCTGAGCCATCTGGATGCTCGACTGATAACTGTTGTTGTAGGCAAACTCCACTAACGGCAAGATTTGATCCCAAGAACCTCCAAAGTCAATAACGCAGGCGCGGAGCATATCCTCCAAAATCTGAATAGTATGCTCGGACAGTCCATCCGTCTGAGGATGAAATGTTGTGCTCAACTCCACCTGTGTACCCAACTCACGTTGAACTACACTCCAAAAAAGCAAGGTAAACTGCGTACATCGATCAGAAATGATAGACATGGGCACACCATGGAGACGAACGATCTCACAGATATAGATCTTTGCCAACCGATCCGAAGAATAGGAAACTACCACAGGAATGAAATGCGCCGACTTAGTCAGCCTACAGAATAACCCATACTGCGTCGAACTTCCTCGAAGTCTGTGGGAGTCCAACAACGTAGTCCATAGTGATACGCTCCCACTTCCACTTAGGAATCTCTATCCTCTGAAGCAAACCACCAAGTCTCTGATGCTCGTACTTTACTTGCTGACAATTCAAACACTGAGCTATATATGCAACAATATCCTTCTTCTTCCTCCTCCACCAATAAATTTGCTACAAGTCGTGATACATCTTAGCGGTGCCCGGATGAATAGAATACTGGGAACTGTGGGCCTCTTCTAGAATCAACTCACAAAGTCCATCCACATTAGGCACACAAACACGACCCTGCATCCTCAAAACTCCATCATCTCCAATCGTAACCTGCTTGGCATCTCCGTGCCGCACTGTGTCCCTAAGGACAAGCAAATGAGGATCATCATACTTCCGCTCCCTGATACGCTCAAACAAGGAAAACTAAGCGACTGTGCAAGATAGAACACGGCTAGGCTCAGAAACATCCAACCTCACGAACTGATTGGCCAAAGCCTGAACATCTGATGCAAGCGGTCTCTCACCGACTGGAATATACGCAAGGTTGCCCATTCTAGCTGACTTCCTACTCAAAGCATCGGCCACCACATTAGCCTTACCGCGATGATACAAGATGGTGATATCATAGTCTTTAAATAGCTCCAACCACCTCCACTGCCTCAAATTGAGCTCCTTCTGCTTGAACAAATACTGCAAACTCTTATGATCCGTGAACACCTCACACGACATGCCATATAAATAGTGCCTTCAAATCTTCAGCGCGTGAACAATTGCTGCTAGCTCCAAGTCATGAACTGGATAATTCTTCTCGTGAATCTTCAACTGTCGCGAAGCATATGCAATAACCTTGCCAACCTGCATCAATACCGTACCAAGTCAAATACGAGATGCGTCACAATACACAGTATAGGGCCCTGAACTCGTGGGCAATACCAACACCGGTGAGCTTCTGAAAGCTCGCCTCGCACTCGTCCGACCACCTGAACAGGGCACCCTTCTGGGTCAACCTGGTCATCGGGGGTGATATGGATGAAAACCCCTCTACAAACTGACGGTAATAACCCGCCAACCCTAAGAAACTTCGGATCTCTATAGCTGATGTGGGTCTAGGCCAGTCCTTGACTGCCTCAATCTTCTTAGGATCCACCTGAATACCCTCTAAGAGTCTGAAGAACGATCCGAAGATGCTGCTCATGCTCCTCTCGGCTGTGGAGTAGATCAAGATATCGTCAATAAAACAATCACGAAGGAATCCAGGTAGGGCTTGAACACCCGGTTCATCAAATCCATAAATGCTGCTGGGGCATCTGTCAACCCAAATGACATCACTAAAAACTCATAACGCCCATACCGAGTCTGAAAAGCTGCCTTAGGGAGATCGGATGCCCTAATCCTCAACTGATGATAGCCAGACCTCAAATCGATCTTTGAAAACACCTTGGCACCCTGAAGCTGCTCAAATAAGTCATCAATCCTCGGCAATGGATACTTGTTCTTGATGGTGGATTTGTTCAACTGCCGATAATCTATGCACATCCTAATCGATCCATCCTTTTTCTTAACAAACAACACTAGCGCACCCCAAGGCAAGACATTGGGCCTAATGAAGCCCTTATCAAGCAAGTCTTGCAACTGCTCCTTCAATTCTTTCAACTCTGGCAGGGCCATGCGGTATGGCGGAATAGAAATGGGCTGAGTGCCCGGAGCCAAATCAATGCAAAAGTCAATATCCCTATCGGGTGGCATCCCCGGTAGGTCTGCAGGAAATACCTCTGGAAATTCACGAACGACGGGTAGGGAATCCATGGAAGGAACCTCCGCACTGGAATAACAAACATAAACCAAATAAGCCAAACACCCTTCTCAACCATACGCTGAGCCTTCATATAAGAGATAACCCTACTGGTAGAATGACCAAGAGTCCTTCTCCACTCCAATCAAGGCAACCCGGCAAGGCTAAGGTCACGGTCTTGGCGTGGCTGTCCAATATAGCATGATAAGGTGACAGCTAATCCATCCCCAAAAATGACATCAAAATCAACCATATCAAGAAGTAAGAAATCTACGCTAGTCTCAAGACCCCCAATGATAACCACACACGAGCGGTAGACACGATCTACAACAATAGAATCACCCACCGGTATGGCTACATATACAGGAGCACTCAAAAAATCACGAGGCACAACCAAATATGTAGCAAAATAAGATGACACATAGAGTATGTAGACCCTGGATCAAATAGAACTGAAGCATCTCTGCTGCAAACTGAAACAGTACATGTGATAACAGCACCAGATGACTCAGCCTCAGGCCTGGCTGGGAAAGCATATCATCGGGGCTCGGCCCCACCACTCTGAATTACATCCTTAGGACAACCTCCTGTTGGCTGGCCTCTACCTCTAGCGGCCTGACCTCTACTTCTAACACCTCGACCTCCACCTCTAGCTGCCTGACCCCTACCCCTAGCTGGCTGAGCAGGCGGTGGGACACCCGATGCCTGAACCATGACACGAGAACCCTGATGCTGAGAACTGCTCGATGCTCGAGGGCAAAATCTAGAAATGTACCTCGTATCACCACAAGTATAACAAGACCTTGGCTGCTGAGACTGCTGACCTTGAAACTGACCTTGACAGCCTAGGTAACCACCCTAAAAACTCTGGAGTGGAGGTGCACTGATAAGAGCTGGTGGTGCACTGTAGGCTAGCTGGTTGGAATACTGCATATGAGAGCCACGACCACCTGAAGCACCGTGAGAAGCCTGAAGTACTGAATGAAATGGCCTGGGAGGATGGCCTCTACCAAAAGTATCCCTGCCTCCAGATAAGGCACCACTAAACCTACCAGAATGACGAGGTCTCTTGTCAGAACCCTGACCACTCCCCTGAGCTAAAACTATCTCAACTTGTCTGGCCACATTGGCCGCATCTTGGAAAGAAATCTCGATCCCTGTCTCCTTAGCCATCTGCAATCTGATAGGCTGAGCAAGTCCCTCAATAAACCTCCTCACTCTCTCCATCTCGGTAGGAAGTATAAGAAGAGCATGACGGGCCAAATCAACAAACCTAGTATCGTACTGAGTGACGGTCATAGAACCGTACTAAAGATGCTCGAACCGCCTACGATAGTCCTCTTTCTGAGTGATAGGAAGTAACTTCTCGAGAAATAGCTGAGAGAATTGGTCCCAAGTAAGGTCAGGCGACCTAGCTGGTCTAGTCAACACAAAATCATTCCACCATCTCTTGGCGGACCCTATCATCTAGAATACAGCAAAGTCGACCCCATTGGTCTCCACTATCCCCATATGTCGCAACACCTCATGGCAGCAGTCAAGATAATCATGTGTGTCCTCAGAAGCTGCCCCACTGAAATGAATCGGAAAAGGCTTGGTGAACTTGTTCAACCTCAACAAAGCATCAGAAGACATAGCTGACCCATCACCGGTCTGTGCTGCAACACCCGGCGGAACTACCCCAACTGGCTGAGCCGCAGGAGTCTAAAACTGAGGAGCCATCTGCTCCGGAGTGTGAGTAGTGGGAGTCTGGGCTCCTCCCCTAGCCTGAGAGACGGCTGGTGCTACCGGAAATGTGCCACTCTGAGCTACGCTCTCCATAAGGCCTACTAGACGGACCAAGGCATCCTAAAGTACCGGGGTAGCGATGAACCCCTCTGGTACCTGAGCTGGTCCTACCGGAACGGTTTGGGCCGGAACCTCATCATCAAACTCCATCTGAGGCTCTGCTACTGGTGCTGCCGCTCAAGCTCTAGGCTGAGCCCTGCCCCTGCCTCGGCCTCTGGCACGGCCTCGTCCTCTACCCCTCGTAGGAGCTGCCGCTGGGGCCTCGGGCTGCTGATCAGTTGATGAAGCGGTACGTGTTCTCGCCATCTGCGAAAGAACAAGAGTAGAAAGATCAATTAGCATTGCGAAATCAAATCGCACAACAGAGAAGAATAGATGTGAAATTATTCCTAAACTCTGTAGCCTCTGAGGGATAAGCACAGACGTTTCCGTACCGATCCCTCAGACTCTACCTAGGTTGTTCATGAATTATGAGACTTAAGCAACCTAGTGCTCTGATACCAACTTGTCACGATCCGAATTTTCCACCATCGGGATCGTGATGGCACCTAACTTTTAGAATGCTAGGCAAGCCAACAGATAAAGATCTAACATGCTAATCACTATCCAAAAGAGCAAATAACAATAATTTAAACCAAAAAAAGTAAGAAGTGCGGAAATCTATAACAATCTAAACACTAACACACGACTACCCAAAATCTGGTGTATCCACGAACTTCTATGAGTCAGTACAAATAGTGGTTTAAAGGAAATACATCTGTTCTCGAAATAAAAGAAAATAGGGAAACTAGGATAACTGGAAGGGGACTCCAGGGTTTGCGAACGCCGGCAGATCTACCTTGGGTCTCCTGTGGACTGAAGGCAGCAACCCAACTCTGATAAGTACGGTCCAGTATCGGAATCTTCACAAAAAATGCAGAGTGCAGTATCAGTACAACCGACCCCATGTACTGGTAAGTGCCGAGCTTAACCTCGGCGAAGTAGTGACGAGGATAGGACACGAAAATAAAAGGACCTGTGCAGGTAAATCATATATGAGAAAAATCACAACAATTGGAAACTAAACAGATAATAGCGGGAAGGGGGAAAACATGCTGAGGGGAGTACCAAATCTGGAAAATAGTACAGTAAGGATACACAGTAAATAACATGCTTTGCACCAACGAAAGTAATTACATAGCAAACAAGTACACGGCATCACCCTTCGTGCTTTTACTCTCGTCCTTACCATAAGAATCAATAGAAACGGCACGGCATCACCCTTCGTACATTAACTCTCTCATATCATGACACGGCATCACCCATCGTGCATTAACACTCTCAGAATACAGTGCGGCATCACCTTTCGTGCATTATCACTCACTCACAACAAATTGCACAGCATCACCCTTAGTGCTTTACACTCTTCCTCAAACAACAGAACAATAACAACCCGGTAAGAGAATCATCAATAACCAACCTCGTTTCAATATTTAACTTCACAATATAAATCTCAATTGGAGTCAATACTCAACCAATGTCCAATTCCAGGAAAAACATGATAAGATTTGTTCAACATGAAGAATAACCAGTTTAAGCATGAACAGTACGAATAAAGAATACCACAATCACAAATATAAGACTCACTCGCATGCTATGATCCGAAAACAACGTATAGGTACTCATCACCTCACCTATACGTCATACTCAACAACCAAACACATAGCAAATAAGGCAACAGCACCTAATCCTTCAAGCTAAGGTTAACCACAACACTTACCTCGATTCCACGGCCAAACTTAAGCCTCAATTATCGCTTTTCATCTAGATTCCACCTCCAATCCACTCATATCAATCATAATTAACTTAATAATATCAATTATCGCTAAAGAAATCAATTCCAATGCACAATTACAAGTTTCCCAACATTTTTCCCAAAAAGTCAAAAACCGACCCCGGGCCCGCTTGGTAAAAACTCGAGGTTTGGATCAAAGTCCATTCACCCATTCACTCCCGAGCCCAAATATGTAATTGGTTTCGAGATCCGACCCCAAATCGAGGTCTAAAATCCAATTATACAAAAATCCCTAATTCTACCAATTTCTACCATGAAAACCCTAGATTTTAAGTTGAAAATTGATGAAATGCAATCGGTAATCAGAAGAAAGTAGTTTAGAATCAGTTACCAACAGTTAGGGGAAGAATTTGCCTCTTGAAAATCGCCTCTAAGCCTTCTTGTTTTTGAAAATATGAAATAATGGCCAATTTCCGTTTCTGCTTCTGTTTTTTTTAAAACACTGGACAGGTCTTCATCGCGTCAATGCATTGCGGCCAGAAGGGCCTTCGCGTTCGCAAAGAGCTGCTCGCATTCGCGATGGTCTGTCCCTCCTGACCATCGCGTTCGCGGGCCTGGGACCGCGTTCGCGAAGAGCAACTCAAAGATTCCCCAGCCCACCTCAATTTTACTCTACGCGTTCGCGTGATGCCGGTCGAGTTCGCAAAGAGCAGCCCCCTAGTGCTCCGCGTTCGCGACCATGGCTTCGCGTTCGCGATGAACAATCCTCCCCAGCCCAGGTTACACTTTGCGTTCGCGAGAGTATCTTCGCGAATGCGAAGAAGAAAAACCAGAAACACTGACTGCAGCAAATCATACCAGATTTCTAAGTATAAAACATCTCGTAGCCTATCCGTAACTCACCCGAGCCCTCGAGGCTCCAAACAAAACATGCACACAAGTCTAAAAATATAATACGGACTTGTTCGCGCGATCAAAACGCCAGAATAACAATTAAATCTACGAATATGAAATTTTCAAGAAAGTTCAAAAGTTCTAATTTCTCAACACAAGGTCCAAATCACGTCAAATCAGTCCCGTTTCTTACCAAATTTTACAGATAAGGTATAAACATCATAACGGACCTGTACCAAGCTCTGGAACCACAATACGGACCCGGTATCAACAAAATCAATTATTAAACAAATTCTTAAAACCTTTATATTTCCAATTTAACATTTTTCATCAAAAATTCATTTCTCGGGCTAGGGACCTCGGAATTCGATTCCGGCCATACGTCTAGGTCCCATATTTTACTATGGACCCTCCGGGACCGTCAAAATACGGGTCAGGGTCCGTTTACTCAATATGTTGACCGAAGTCAACTAAAATCAACTTTTAAAGGCAAAACTTAATATTTCCTCAAATTTTCACATAAAGGCTTTCCGAAAATACGCCCGGTATGCGCACGCAAATCAAGGAGAAAGAAAATGAGGTTCTGAAGGCCTCGGAACCCCGAATTGGGTTCTAAAACACGAGATGACCTATCGGGTCATCACACTTGCCTAGCAAGCAGTGTTTGGCACCGTCACGGCTTTGGTTGGACTTGGGATCGTAATATTATATATACATATACTTTTAGCCGAATATCCCTTAATAATTTGGTCAAATTATTTCTTACAAATTTATTGATTCAATTAAAACCTTTTGGTTCTAATTCAAAGAGATTGTTTGAGTCATCTATTGTCTCAACCATGCTCAATGCTTACTACTTGTTTAACAAAATTTTAATCAAATGAGGAGACTATTCTTAAACATTTACAATTATATAGAAAATTGGAAGGAGTTCATACTTTATACTTATTGGAGGATTAGGGGTCAATGAAATTGGCTATCGTAATGGTTAGGCTTTTCAATACATAGTTAACGATTAATAAAACCGAGAGGATTGCTTTTCGTTTAGATGATCGTAATGGTTCGATGAAATGTATAGAGTTATTTATAACTTATTGAATTGAATGAACACCATAAGTTATAAGTCATAGGTGAAGTCTCCATCCACTTTAGTCATAATTTTTCACAAACTTATCTAATTTCTCAAATAGCGATTCAGTTATATTAATTAGCCAATTTCATCTCGAAAATTCCATAAATTCTTGGAAGTTTCAAAAAGAGATCATCTCGAAAATTTCATAAACTCATGGAATATTCACAAAAAGATCAAAGACATCAAATATTATTTTTTTAAAAGTTGCCGAAGTGATTAAGATAAGTTTTTCCTTTTCATGAAGATCAAATACATTCCAAGAAAGTTCGCATCATTCTAGTTCGAGAAACGCGCTACTTGCTCGAATATACGGAACAATCCAGAGAGAAAAACCAAGGGATAAATAAAATTGTGCTCGCTGTTGATTAATAAAGTTATTTTTCTTTATAGAAAGATATTCGAAATTATAATTTTATCCGTATTTAGATTATCAACATGGTGAAAATGTCTAGACGAGCTCCACATAATATTCTCAACTATGTCAATGCTAGATCAAAGAAAGTTACATAATATTTTATGCGAGTCATGACATCATCAGTTCTTTGAAAAAGTAGAGAAAAAGTACTACAATTCAGATTTAATTATAATTAATTATTTAAATATTTATAAATATTTGATCAAAGAAAAAATTATTTCACTCTCAAATAATAGTGTCACATAAATGAGACAAATAAAAATAATAATAAAATAAACATTCAAAGAACAAAAATGTCGAGTCATTTTACCTTATATATTTGGCATAGGGGGTGTACATGAACCGGGTTGGTTCGGTTTTTATCAAAACCAAACCAAACCGACTATATCGGTTTGGATTGGTTCGGTTTTGTCGAGTTTTCGGGTCTTTTTGTTACATGAATATTATATCAATCTTACTTTGTTAAAAGTATAGATAAAGCTTCGATAAGTGAATATATGTTTAGTAAATATGGAATCAATTGACAAACATATGATCTATTAAAATATTCTAATGGGAGAATTTTTTTAGTAACACATGATAGTTATTTTCTTAGTCATCTAACAATATTTTTTCGTTAATTTACGCTTTCAAGGTTAATACAAGAGAGGATTCCAAGTATTTCTACATTTCTAAAGAAATTCACTATAAAGTCTTAAAAAATATAAATAAAATTTACATATTTATATGTCGATTTGGTTCGGATTTTTTTACTCAATACCAAACCAACCCAAACCAAACCTAGTCGAGTTTTTTAATCGGTTTGGTTTGATTTTTCGGTTTGGTGCGGTTTTTCGGTTCGGTTTGAACTTTGGCATATATAGTCGATCGTTGGAAAAAGTTAAGTAGATTTTGTATGTTTCACAATCTTTAATGTTGCCAAAAATTAGTTTATTTAAGAGCGTCATATTAATATGTGTGTTATAAGTTTAAAAAGAAGTACATTATGATGTTCGTTAGATACTTATACATGATCAATTATAAATTTTAATTAACATAGCATTCAATAGAATGTGAGGTGTAAACATTACTTATATTGACCATGTATATTTTTAAATGGATGAAAATTATTTACACTCCTTGATTGTACTTTAAAATTTAAACTCTTTTTAAAACAAAATTGAGAGATGTGAATGATTTTAAATTCATTGCTAATATTTCTAATCTTTGTAAAGTATGCCGTAGTTAATTAATGTTGTAACCCGATACTAGGGAAAAGGAAAGAGACTCGTATGTTTACCATTTTGCGGCCTCATGCCAAACAAGTAGGTACAATTCAAAAAGAAAATATCCGTTGAAACAAGACCTAACATATGAAATTACCGTTATATCCATGATTAGATTTGACCAGCATAACAGAGCTCTACGCGAATTACCAAGAGCGGCTCTAGAGTAAGCCCCCAAATAATTAAGGCCCCAAAAATAAAAAGTACTATACTATATTATTATATAATATATTCTTCATAATTTATATTTATATAATTATTAATAAAAGATTTCAAATTTTAATAATTTTTAACATTTGGTAGACATAAGATTGAGTGAGTTAATTGGTTAAATTTTTCTCACTAAATTAAATAATATATTTACCTTCTCATCAATTTTATTTTTCTTTCTTTATGTATAGTCTTTTTTCATGGCTCTTANATTCTCTAAATTAACTATTCCTTTTTGTCACATTTGATTGATCCACACACCAGAAAGCAAGTTCTTTTGTGTCTCATCTTTTTTAACTAAGAAATCCCCGAGGCAAATATGGCAAGGTTCAAAACATGATGACTGATGGCTCACCCTTCACCATTTTCACTTAAGGAGAGAATTCAATACCATATGACGCGCGCCTAACTCATACATCATGAGTTGTGCTCTCACCACTATATCAAAGTCATGTAGGTTTTTTTTTTGTATCTCAATATTATATGGATTTTATAAAAGACGTTTCAGGGTCTTTTTAATATATTTTGTTTAGGCACCAGCTTTGTTGAGCCGCCCTCATGGACAATCAACAATTATTTACAGACTACTGCCCCACTATAAACGTACTGTTCAACCAGCTTCATTACTCGCTGCCTTTAATGCTCTTGTCATTGTTGCTTTATTTTAAGTGAGACTCTATAAATTTTATTGGGAATGCCAAGGGCGGATAAGTGGCTCTAGTAGGAGACTAGTAAAGCCTTGATTTAGGTCCCCCAAAATTTTTAATAACGAATTTTATAATTTTATTTCAAATTAGACAATTTTAATATTTGTAGAAAAAATAAAAAAGTACAAAAAAAATTGTAAAAAAGAAAGAAAGGTGTCTACTATTAAACAGTAAAAATGATTTTAAAACTTTGAATTTAACTACTTACATCTTCATGTTTGTAAATATATTTTTTACAACAATATCAAAGGTAACATATTGCAAATACATGTCCAATATCTTATTTATTTAAATTTTTCTTCTTTATGATGTAAGAATATATGCTATAAACAACAAGTATGAAAAAAGTGGCAAGATTAACTTTTTTCAAATATATGTATGAAAAAAACGCAAGATTAAGAGTCCGTTCGGATGGACTTATTTTAAGTAACTTTTAAGCCAAAATAGCTTTTAAGCCATAAGTTAGGATTTCTAGCTTTCGGCTTTTGGCTTATTTTTATCATTTTAGCTTAAAAATAAGTGCTTAAAAGCACTTCGTTTACTTTATCCAAATACTACAAAATGGCTTAAAAGCGATTTTGGCTTAAAAGCATTTAAAATAAGTCAATCCAAACGGGCTCTAACTTTTTTCAAATATATGTGTGTATACGTACTAATAAAAAAAGTATAAGGCCTCTTATTAAAATTTGGCTTTAGGCCACCTATTTTACGGAATCGCCCTAGCGAATTACACCTAAATAGTCTCACCATGTCGAGAAAAGCTAACCATGAAACCAAAATAATCGTATACCATACCCTAAAAAATGACATTACCAAAAAAAAACTAACAATATCTTCTTACGTTACTCACATCACATTGCGACCAAAACGCCACAACACTAATTAACACACCAACATATTAAAAATTCGTAGTATTTTCACATTAGAGATTTCAGTGACCTTGCTTTAATTGGCTTCCTAGCTTTCTTCTTCCCATTTTTTTCTTCAACATCCTCGCCTTCAACATAGTCAAATTCATCATAATTAATTTGGGAAGACGAAAATTGTGTTAGGTGACTATCATTAGAGACTTGTGCCATACACTGAACATCTTTGGCTGTTGCATCACTATCTGCCTTTCTATAACCTCTTTTTCTACCCCACGACGGACCGAAACCCGAATAATAGTAGAATTCGTAAGGACTGGAAGAAAAAGATGATTTCTTAGCACGAGGGCGGTGGCGGGAACTTCCGATCGCCGCCGCTGCAGCCTCCTGTTGCTTATCTGGTATTTTGGCATAGTTGTTGTAATGTTTCACCTCGTCAAAATGGTGTCGGCATAAATTATCGCCGCTATCTTTATCCAACCCTAGCTCCTCCATATATACATCCTCGTCTTGGTTATTCTCATACTTAACGGAATCACCACCCACTTCACTAATACTAGCGTCGTAGTAATAATCCCATTTAATCTCTTTCATTTCCCTTTCGTCATCCAATTTCATTGAGGTGACGCTACGGAAAATCAAATTTGCTAACTCAGAAATAAAATTACTGAGAGTCGAGGCAAAAAATTTCAGAAAATCAAGAATGTATAGCCAAATGGAATGTCAAAAAATTTACAAAAAGATAATGGACTAGTAAAATCCTAATTATCGTTTTTTGACACATATATAGAAAATTAATAAAATGCGAAAAGAGAAGGTAAATAAGGAATCGAATTGATTTAATGGTAGCAAAGTTACCTCGTGACAGTTCCAATAGAATCATAAAAGGTCCCAGTATTAGCATATCCATCATGCTGAAAACAATAAGAAAATGTATTGATGCAGAAAAGTGTCTTAAAAGAATAGGAGCTGTGCAGTGGACAATAGGTAAAAACAGAGGAACACCATGAAAGAAATTGAATAAGGAAGTCTAAACACACGATAAAAATTGTGTGATTGAGATTCTTAGCGAACCCTAATGAGAGTTACCAAGAAAACCCTAAACCACAAAGATATAAAGGAAAGAAATAAAGGAAAAATGAAGGGACATTTCATTTTCATAAAAAGAAATAGAAACGAAATGGGTATTTATAGATCTGAGAAAGAAAGAAGAATAAGGAGAAAAAAGGATAGATTAATTAATGGACTGACCTGATACGAAAAAGATGGCAGTGGTGTTTGTGGGTCTTGGTTTTCTTCAATGGGAAAGGAGATGACATCCCATGGCGACTGGTTCAGTTGGCAAACAAGTGTTGCTGGTTGTATAGATGAAGCTGCATAAATGAGAGGGGAAATTTTGGCATGCTTCCTTATTCTCATGGCTGAAAGAAAGCCTCTCTAAAGCACAAGTATTGTTTGTCGGGTTTGAGATGGAAGTAGATCCAAAAGGACTCTCTTTATCTTTCCACTCTATATATATATAGACACGCAAATCATTTTTTTATATACCTGTAATATGTATATACAAACGGGCAGTTTGAATTGGATTTAAAAATTTCGGTTTAGATTTTTGGTTTTTATTTTGATGAAATGACAATCCAAATAAACTCGGATTGGATCGGATTTTTTAAGTTGAATTTCGGATTAATGTGTTTGAATATTTTGAATTATCGATTTTGAGCTTATAAGTTGAGATATTTTTTTTTTAATAAAAATAAATATCCTAATGAAGTACCCATATTAAATTGCCTGACACTCTCATAAAAATCATCCAAATAAAGTATTCAAGTAATGTAATTATTAGCAAGGAAATACAATAGAGACATTAATACGGCTAATAAAAAGTAGCAATAGGAAAATTTCATATCCAAATAGAAAGTATTTTGACAGTAACTTAGTACTCACTTAATAATGAATATATGAGATAATATCTCATATGTAGGGTATTGAAATTATTATTATTAGATATGAATAATGGACTAAATATAAAGTATAAAAATTCGAATTTTCGGATATCCAAATTCGAAGTAACAAATCCAATATCCAATTCAAAATTTAAAAATTTAAATCCAAAAAAATCCAATCCATAATCCGAAAATTCAAAAAATTCGAATTTCGGGTTTGCCCGAACTATACCCACCCCTATATACAAAAGCATATACTCCCTTTGTTTCAAATTGTTTAAACTTTTCCAGAGGATGATATTGGTATTGACTAATTTTCGATGTGAATTCGGATATATGTTCTTTAAGTATTTTGAAATAAAAATTACATATTTAGAAATTACATAATATGAACTATAAGTTAAAATAGTTAACAATTTAAAATATTTAAAAATTATTTACAAAAGAATAGTCAAAGAAAATTTTAGTTGACTCCTTACATAATAATAGGTTCATTCTTTTTTTAAATGGAAAAAGTATCGTTTGTACTAAATTGATTCTCTGCCAATTTAGATTAGTCCAAACTTAAAAACGAATATAGATTATTGAATAAAAAGGTCTTTTCTTAAAAAAAAGTGGGGAAGGGGGTTAGGGCATGAAGTGTTAATGACTTGGTGAGACTCTTGGATTTGCAGATCTCAGAACACAAAACTCGATAATAAAAGAAGCCATAAAATCAGAAGGATGAGATGGGATGGAGGTAGGATAGGACATGGGTGGTTGGTTAGGTCAGAATTAACTTTTCTGCTGCTTTCTTGGCCCTTCAATTTTTATTTTACTATTCATCTTCTTCACAAATTACAAGACTACACCAACATATTTTTATAAAAAAATGTAATTTGTAGAGTTTACTGTGTTACCATAAAAGCTGCCATTATAAGATACGTCAGGCAACTTTGTCTTGAAGCAAATATTTTGGGATGTAGTCTTGTTTATCATTTTTGAATTTTGTCGCTTCAATGATATTCTGTTCGACTTATTTGTTGGTTAGCACGAGCCACGACTCGACATGAAATATTAAAAAAAATATTATTTAAGTTTGTGCTACTAAATAAGAAGTACATCATAATAAATATAAAAATTATAAAATTTATGAACTTAAATATATCATAACATTTAGGCGATTATAAAAATATTTTACTAAGGACAAAATAAGAAGTTTAAACCTAATTTTTTTTCCAAGTAAAAAATTGGTTTTAAAATTATAAATATGTGATATTTTACATCATTTATCTATCTATCTATTTATACTATACTAAAAGTGAATACCCTAAAATTAAAAATTAAAGTACTTAAATGCCCTTTAGTTAACCTATTTAAATTTTTTTAAACAAAAAAAATAAATACCGTACGAATTTTTTTAATAAATAAAAAAAAAACTAATAAGTAAACCTAAACACTCATTCATTAACGGTCACAGCCATTTAGATGCATAACCCCTTAGCATATGTACCTATTAGCATGTGCCAATAAGATTCAATCATGGATTTATTATTGTAGGTACTATTTTATTATACTTTTGCATCTGGTATGTGTCACGATCCAAAATCTACGTAGTCGTGGTGGCACCTAACCTAGTGCTAGGTAAGCCTAACATAGAGATAGATAACCCAAGTGAAAGATCAAAACAACAAGAATGATAATAACTAAATTCTAATTTCCCAAGTACTGGCAGTACAAGTCATGAGCCACTATTATTTAGATTTACAAACTAGTATGAAGAATAAATACAATATTCGTTTGAAGTTTACATAAACAGATTTTAAAATTCAGCTACTATGAACAAAAGGTAGCTTAAATCTGGAATGCGGGTACGTCATCAATGGTAGGCTTCGTCTTCCACAGCTACGCAACTCCGAGATCTGCACACAAGGTGCAGGAGTCTCTAACTATCTCCATCAGGCAGGATTTTAGTGGCCCAAGCACTTATTTGTTGAGGACAAGCTGATCAAATTGCCAACTTTCGACAAATAGTGTCGAACCCTTCTAGGAACCTCCGAAATCGAATCCGAACATATGTATAAATCCAAAATCATCATATGAACCTATTGAAATCATAAAAACTCGATTCCGAGTCCGTTTACCCAAAAGTCACTCTTCCAACTTAAAGCTTCCAAATCAGAGCTATTCTTCAAAATCAATCATGAACCACTCAGAAACTAAAACCGACCATACACGCGAGTCATAATACATTATATAAAGCTACTTAAAGTCTCAAAACACAGAACGAAAAGCTAAGCTCAAAACGATCGATCAGGTCGTTACATTCTCCCCAACTTAAATATACGTTTGTCCTCGAACGTGCCAAGAGTTATTTCAAAGCCACCAAATCACTTTATAAACCCACCATACGCATACTCATGGGTGATCCCACGTCACCTCAATTAATAAAATTCCATCGACATAATCTCGACTGAAGATTCTTCCTTTAACCTTAACCGATAAGCCTTAGAACCAAATTTCAACATCCATGACTCCTTGTAAGTCCGATTCTCGCATACACGTTGTATCGATCTCAATGAGCTACAAGAAATTATACATATATTAACAATATATAATCACACAATGTAGCCCATCGCTCATATGACCATAGCAATATCTCTGACCACAATAGCTGCCTATTACCAAGCCCGATATCGCTAACAAGCTTCATATCAAATATAACCTTGTTCCAAACCTTTGACTCTGCCAATGATGAAAGAAACATGTAGAAACTCGTAATCACTCACCCGATCAACAAGTCGTGCAGTTCTCTCATCCGATAAGGACTATAGCCAAATTCTGAGCAGAAATATGATATTATTCTTCCAAACACTCCTTACCCCAATACGATAGTGCAAATCCCTAGTCCAAAAACTCTGTCTCAACCAATACAAGTAGCCCAACAAACAAGTCACATCAAAAGCCACAAGGAACCTCAGATAACGCAGTTTGTACACAAAATAAGCAGTACTTAAATAAAATGAAAAAAAAAAACAAGGTACGAGGACTATCTAACAAGTACAACCGGTATAGCAAAAAAAGCATAATTGCATGAACTCATCCCATAAAGGAAAAACAAAACACACAAAATAAACACAAGGAAGGGTATCTCACATAATTCAATTGTGGCGCGCAACCCGATTCCAAATATATCAATCCACATAGGGATACCCATCGAGCCATAATGCTCGTGATCACTAAGCACACGTGCATCAACATCAAACACGATAGAGTGCACAAGTATTGATACGCGGCGCCTTCCTGAGATTCCTTGGAAGGGCGACGTACGGCTAGGCAACTGATGTCAGTCCAGTTGCTGTCCGCCAACTGAGGTCCCCTCCGTACGCTAGACGAGATTGTCAGTGCCGTACGGGAAAACCAATGTCAAGAGAAATTGAGAGAACAGAAATGAGAATTCAGAATGAAAGAAAGCTTGATTGCATTAATGAAAGCTATTACAGAAAAGCCACGCGGTGTCGAGGGGGAGAGACACCAGTACAGAGAATTGCTTGCTTGCTAGAAAGTTTTGATTGCTTGATCCCCCCTAATAGTACTTAAAAAAAATAAACCAAAGTTACAGGAGTAGACCTAATTAAGCTAGAGAAACATAATGGAAAGTGCATGAAATAAACTACTCTATATTTACAATGAAAATGACTTAGTTTTCTATAAGGCAGCAGCAGGCCCGTTGTCAGCAGCAGTGTCTTTGGCATCACGGTCTGCGCGCGCGACGCTGTTGGCTTCTGCCTGCGGCATTGCGCTCGCGAGGGATATCGGTGGGGCGACAGAGGCACCTGCGCGCTTGTCACT
Organism: Nicotiana attenuata; assembly: GCF_001879085.1. NCBI lineage: Eukaryota > Viridiplantae > Streptophyta > Magnoliopsida > Solanales > Solanaceae > Nicotiana > Nicotiana attenuata. Next base: position 262,977 of record NW_017671500.1, read on the forward strand.
TGGCGCGGCCAAGACCACGGGGCCGTCCGTGGCGCTAGGCATTGGGAGGTTCGCTAGGACGCCACGGGGCGCGCCCAAGGGGTCATGGGGCATGGCTGGAAAGCCGCCCATGACAGTATAACTGTGGGGAGGTGAGTAGTCATAATACAATACGGGAAAAGGGCGAGCACAGCTGGGGTGCAATAAGCAAACCAACATTATAAGAGTCCATCTCGCTTATATATCACCACAAGGCCTAAACGGGATTACAACATGGGTGCAATAATCAAGTAGCCTCAACCCGTCATAGTATAAAAGAGAAGCATATAATATAGACAAGGGCACTAATAACATCCTTTCTGCTAATTGATATACCTTTGGTAACAGTTGCATAAAAGTAAGCAAACCCGATCTGATATAAAATACCTAGTCTCATTAGGCCTACAAATAGCCCCCAAACCAATTTCGATCATCGCCAAATAGGTAAACAACCTTCCAAAAGTCCATAGCAACCTATCCATAACACATACCACCAGCTATCCAATTCTTATAATATCTTCACAGTCTGCAATCAAGGAATAGTCTACCTACGTGAACATTAAGTTTCTAAACCTCAAGAATACTAGAATCTCCATATCCGATCCCAACTCCACTACTCAAATGACTGATACATCACTCATAAACAATCATCTTACGGAAAATACTCACATAGTTCTTCTGTACCATGTATCAAAACCTAAACCTCATCATCCCAAAACCAGGTGATCACCGTAACACTAGTCAAGCATCCGCAAGTCAAAACACAATGCGCCTCCTAAATTGACTCTACTCATGCGTCATCAAATAGTACTAGAATTCTCTTAAACACCTAAAATCATCCATGCCTTCAAGAAATCATGACCTTCTCTTCGAAACTAAACCACAACCTTGTCCATGCTAATCACAATCCCGCACGAGTCACCGCAACTATCAATGCCAACTAGTGGAAATACGAAAATCTCATAATCAACTCTAAACCACCGGTAGTATAAACATCCCATCGACCAGAAATATTTTACTTAACCTAATCAGGGAGAACATCACAACGCAGCTGAACTCCTATATCCGTAGAAGATATCAACCCCGAACCGTGGTCATAACCATCGTGAATTATTCAAACCCCATTAACACATAATTAGATCATCAGGACTGATTTCCTCTAACTCGACTGAATCACACAGACTGCCAACCCCAAAAGTAACTCACTCCGAAATGCTCACTCTGAAGGGACCTTCTGTGAACCTGAAGCCATTTCTTGCATCTCTCCAATGCTACCATGTAAAGTCAATATTGATATAGAAGTACTGCAAATCCAAACAGCATCCACTACCGAACTCAATCCTTAGCCATACACAAATTCAAAAATCCTTAAACACCACATGTGAATCTTGAACTCATAGGCACTTTCTCGACAGCCATTCACATTGCTCTAATCTCCAATACACAGCAAACACACACCGAATAACCCGCACTTCACCAGCACATGAATATACGAAGAAGTAGCTAAGCGACTCCTTTTCCTTTCACTATATCCACAACGAATAACAATTTCGAATCATTCCTGAAGTCATCCTTTTCAAGTCATAGCTAATCCACAAGCGTCCCTTAGTCTATAAACTGATATAATACATGATCCTACAATCGGATCATTAATAACTGATATAGTATTGGTTGGTTAATTTTTAGATATAAAAATCTTAATATTATAATTTAGAAATTGTTCAAACTTGTCTTCTTTGCGATATTGAACAATTACAGCGAAACCTTAGTTCTCTGTGGGATTCGACTCCGGACTTTTAGACCGGATTATATTTGCAGCGACCGCTTATCCTTTTTAGGACTAGAGTTGGGCGTGATCAAATTTTGTATACCAAATGGTGTTTGTGAAGAAGAAAACACAATTTGTACATTGCAATAGTGGGATTTTGGCCGCGATCGCGATGAAGAAAACGATGTTGGAACATTTGTTAATCGTGACCGCATGTCTAATGAGCGGGATCGTGAAGAAGGAGGCCTAGCGGGTGTATTAAACATCTAATTTCAGGATTTTGAGCTCATTTCTTCACTTTTAAGTTATTGGAGTACATGTGGAGTGATTTGGGGTGATTCTTCAAGACCATTTTCGCCATATATCATAAGGTAAGTTATTCCTACTTGTTTCGAGTTAAATTCATGGATTATATATAGATTTTAATATTTGATATAAATTATGGAATTTGCAGAAGAAAACCTAGAAATGGTAGGTTTTTTTAGATTTTGACCATGAAATTGGACATGGAATTAGGAATAAATTATATATTTGAGTTCGTGATGCTATGAGTAATGTTTATCTTTGAAATTTTTGGAATCTGGACACGTGGACCGGGGTTGGCTTTATTGGCTTTTCGAGCGGAGTTAGGAATTGTTATAAATTGATTAATTATGAGTATTGGAGTATATTTTTATTGGTTTGCATATTGTTTGACTAGTTTCGCATCGATGGGCATCATTTTGAGGTGTTAGAAAGGCGTTAGATCCGGTTATGGGACTTCGGAGTGAGGTAAGTCTCCTGTCCAACCTTGTGAGAGAGAATTTATCCCGTAGGTGCTATATTTGTTATGTGCTACATGTTGTGGGGGCTACGCACATATGAGGTGACGAGTGTCCGTGCGTATGATAGAATTCATGATTAGGTGTGCGTATTATTAGACTCACGCTATGCATAATATTTCAGTTATTACTGCCTATTTAATTGCTTTAATATACATTTTGCCTGAGACTATCAGACTTACGATTCATGATGTATGGAGAGCTAATTGATTAGCAGTAGAGATTTCACTTCCTATTACTGATTTCTCCTGTGTTGTATGTATTTGTGCAGAGGTTTTCTTGAATTTCACAGCTCATACATATATTCATGAGTGGGGCCACTAACCCGTCAAGTCGTCACTATTCCTATGGGATTGGACTAATCGCCTCACCAGTATCATTATGGGATCGGGTCGTTCGCCTCGCTAGTATTATGGGATGCATTTATGGTTCGTGCCGGTCTACCCTCGACAATGCACACGATTATGGGATCGGGCGAAATGCCTCAGCGGTACTATTATGGGGCTGTACGCCACAATAGGAATTTGTGCATTTACTCTTATGGGATCGGACCGCTTGGTAGAATCGTGCAAAAACTTATAAGGAGTCTGTGTACTCATGAGTTTTCCTGACTTGATATGTGACCTTTGATTTGGTGATGACCATTACGTATTCCATTTGAGGAGGTATTCGGTATTTGAGGACTTTGTGTTCAGTGTTCAGTCATAGACTGTATTATTTGCCTATATCTATTTTCACTGTTTACTTACCATGTTTCATACTTGTGTACTTTACTATATTTGATTTATTGGACCACTAGTAAGTGTCAATGTCGACCCATCGTCACTACTTCTTTGGGGTTAGGCTAGATCTTAATGGGTATGCGTTGATTTACGTACTCATGTTACACTTATGCACTTATTGTGCAGGTGTATCTCTGATGTTCATTTGGGTGCAAGGGTGCAACTATTGAGGGGAATTTAAGGTGAGCTGCATCCCATGATGCGATCTGCACCACACGGAGTCTTCATCATGTTCATTTATGTTATTCTGTCTATTGTAGATTCCAGACAGATGTTGTATTATTACCGTACTTCCTAGTAGATACTCATGTACTTGTGACACCAGGTTTTGGGTTATTCTGGTAGATGTTAATGGTTTAACATGCAGTTTAACAATTTAAAAACACAGTAATAAGAAATTAAAACTGAAATATACAGAAATATGTAATAGTCAGAAACCATTGTTTTCTAAGACTATTCCTAGAAACTGGTGGCATTAGTACATGAGCTACTAGAATACTACAAATAAAGTCTGAAATGAAATACAAAAAATTGTCTGATACAAAGTAAACAGCAATAAAGGAAGGAAGGGGACATCAGTGTCTGAATAAATAAAGGCATGAATAAATTTACTTATCCCTTGTTTGAGATAGTATAATACTTATAGTCCCAAAATAATCTCATTTCCGAGCTTACGTCAATTAACTTACGATGAAACTTTAACGTATAAAAATGCGGGATGTAACATCTCATTTTCTGAGCTTTCATCAATTTATTTATGGCGTACTTTCACGTACAAAAAAAAATTATTTGGTGTAACATTATTCCCCCCTTTGGATCATTCGTCCTCGAATGTTGAACGATGCACTTATCATTCTCATAACCCATAGCTTTTCGAATACTTTAGTACTCCTCTTGCCATCTAGGCAAATGTTCTGTGAATGAATCCCAAAGGCCAGGGCATTCTTGCCTTAAGCCTCTTTCTCATACCACGACTCATGGTCGGAATCCTTCCAACCTTGTAACTGTTACTATTCTTTATCACGCAGCATGTATGACTCTGACTTTGTAAGTGCGCCTATGTGACTCTTCTCTCCTTTTTCATCCGGCTTTTAGCCAATCTAATACAAATTTATGACAAGTTGTCCCTCTGGGTGTCACTAGATTTACTACATCTAAGTAGGCCATACTATACCTTTAACTCTTACTTCGATTTATTGTTACTGAGGTCTGTTACCAAACTCCAGGTTACTCCCGTTGCTTATCCTATATGTATGAATCTAAGTCCTTCAATGCTTATTCATTACTACTCATCTTATGGCCAAATCTCATCTCATACTTTGTAACTTTTATCCATCCATTGTTGATTCACCTCAATATTGATCTAAAGTCTACTACTGATAACTTGAAGCTTCTTGGGTAATCACTAGGGCTCACGTCTCATCGGGGAACATTTGAAATGGTTAGACTGATCCACCTGGGCGATACCATGCTTTCATAACCGTATTTCATATGTGATTAATCTTACGTGGGTATTTTGATCCTGTTCAATTCAATAAATCCCTTTCCTTTCTTCTTCAAATCATTACTCAATCGAAGGCCCAAACGTCATCCTTTATTTATCACAATTACACCCTCATTCTACTACCAGGGCAGCATTCCATCTCTTCTAAATGCTACTAGTCTTAGACTCTTTTGAGTTCATTCAGGCTATATTGGGCTTTATATAACTTAGAGAAACCATCAGCTCTTTTGTTTTTGTGGGCTTAATCCGAAGACTTATCCATTCTCGTCACCTTCTCACTCACCCTTTCTCATCCTCTTGTCATAAAACCTTGTTGCTTTACTATACTTTAGCTTGCTACTTATACGTATCTATTTATATTACTCGCAACCTTCCTTGAACTTGCTTGCACCATAAATTTCCTTGTGTTATTCTGGAATACCAAGCGAGACATCACATCGTCTCTAACTTTTCTTTACTCTCTTAGTCAGGCTTTTCGATACCTAGACCATAGGCTGGAAGATATGCTTCTGACGATGCCGCTATTATTCCTAGATACTGAATCCCTGCGCTTCTTGCCTTTTATCTGAAGTATGGACTATTTACGATCTTCTGCCTTTGAGTATCTCGTACGTTGTTCACCTTTACCTTACTTACCTTAAAATCTCGCATCGTATCTTCTATCTCTTTCATGACCTCCCTTCCACCTAGGTTTAATTCACGTCCATAACTTGAAGCTCTATTATAATACTTGCACCTCTGATGCATACACAATCGGGTGGGAGCTTCGTACTGACTTCTTATGAGGCTGGTACTTTTCTAACCGGCTTTATCGTAGGGCCAATATAGAATATGGTGGTTTTATTGTACTATCTCTCTTATGCCTCTGATTTTAAGGATGACCCTGCAATGTTCTCAATCATAATTTCTATAATTGTCTGGGGCCAATTATCAGACTTCTGATTTACTTGGTTGATGTAACTTTTTAGTTTCCTCTTCCTTATGATTAGCCTTTATGTAGGTTTAATCTATCTTCTGATCTGTGGCTCATGGCATTTAGTTATTACTTTAGCCTTTCATGGACTCTATGGAAAACCATGATACAATCTTCTAATGATTCAATCCTTTGTTTATGATTTGGACACAATTCCTTCTTTTAGCTTATACCGGAGTCTTCTACGGCTTATCTTTAATCGAATAATTCCTTTCGTAATCTCAGTTTTCTTCAAACGTAAGCAATTGATTTTCCTGGTCTTTTTTCCCCTTGTTGCGTGTGCGCTTAGCTTACCTGAGTTCTCACGCATGCCGAAGTTTTTTGTGCAACTCATATGGTTTCGAATATTACTTTTGGTTTTACTCCCCGGTCATTAGCCATGGAAGGTGCAACTTTCTTTTGGAGTGCATACAATTTTGTAGTTAAACTGTTGTTACACAACCCTTTCCTCTTTAGGTCACTGTGCTTTGGTTAAATCCTTCTTCCTTATTTCCTCAACTATTCTTTTATTGTGGTACTTAGGGAGGACCCTCTGACTCTTGTAATGCTTTGAGCTCATTACATTGTCTACTCAACGGACCTCCTGATGTCCTTCCTTGCCTATACTTATCCGTAGTTACTTGCCTCCACGACCTTGTGCTCGTGGGGTTGCTTCTGAGCCGATATATTGGTTGTTTTCCCAGTGGCACTCCCTTTTATCTCTGTAACCCTCATCCGGTACCTTTACTACCCCAACTTCTATCTTAATATTTCTCAAGTTCATGATGTCAAATTTGTGAGACTGAATTCCCCATGTTGGGGTTCACTATGTTTATCTTGCACGATCTGTTGATTTATCTGTACCGTCTTGTCTAGCCATAGTTAGGCTCTTCCTGAATCAACTACTAACTACTTGTTGGCCCAATCCTATATCAATATTCCGCGTAATCTTTCTTGAGTCATCTCCTTTGTCTTAACTTACCTCTCGCACTGGCTCCTTATTAATCAATAACATCTCGGGCAGGAACCCTTACTTCCTCTCCTTGACGTCATGTTTGCATAATGCTCTAGTATCGTAGCATATCTATAGGCTTTGAATAAGTGCAGTCTCATCCCTTTTTCATTTTATCGCATTCTTCCTTTACCATTCCATAACTACTAGAACCACTTAATTCTGACTTAATGCCACCTCACTCACATTCCCCCCTTTAGGGAAGTACTACTATTTAGCGCTACAACGATCTACCTATGGATGTTTTACCTCTTCATCATTGGCATCTTCTCACATTATCGATTACCCTTACTCGCCTTTCAGTAATCCTTCTGTACCAAGGATAACAAAATTCCTTACTCGCGATAGTGACACTTAGTGTAACTGGCACACATAGTCCCTTAAGCTTAACTTTGCTCACATTGCTTGCTTTAGGGAAGTGTCTTCCTAAATGACCATTCTCTGAATTTTTCATGAATCTTCTTCTGTTGTCCATTCTATTAACGCCGGAATGAAATTTGAAACTCTCATGATGCTGAGTATTATCCAATCACTCAGTCCCTAATTCATGTTTAGTTTATCTTGTTCACCAGCCCACACTGAGTTCTATTATTCTGGGGTCTAAATTTTCCTTCCGGTAGTTGCGTCGGAGTCACGAACTTATTTCTCGAAGTGAGGATATGACTTCATGGCCTATACTCTTTTGTTGTCTCAAGGCTTGTCACCTCTTATCTTTTTCTTCACTTGACTATAGACTCTGCAATACTGTCATATTTTTGAACTACTGTTGTCATCCATATATCACATCTTACTCTTAATGCTTCATTAGCTCTCTTCTTATATCCTACTAACATTTATGTCTATCACTTTATTCTGAAAACACGAATATGATATTCCTTTGCTCTTAGCTCACCTGGCTCCATCCGTTGGCTCTTCGAGTTGCCTAACATTCTCTCTCTACTAGGGATGGGAGCCATACTAAGATAATATTTATCCCTTTCAAGGCATCTAGTGCCTATCTTTGTAGTACCCATATCTAGCCGTACTATTTTAGAGTGCACCATCTGGGTGCCTCACAAGGAGATCTATTAGCATATTTGCACTATCCTTCAGAAATGTCAACTAACGCAAACATTCCATCCCCCATTTTGGGTTACTCTAAGCCCAGCCGGATCTTGATAACCCGTCCTTCTGTTATACTACTTTTGTTAACTTCCATAGGGCATAACTGAGATCGGTGTGGCCGATTGTACGTACATCTGTCACTGTTGAAGGTAACTCAAAATGCTTATATCTCCCTTCCTGAATAGTAAATAATGATAATCTTTATTAACTCGGTACCTCGTACCCTTCTTCACTTTGCTTCTTTTACTTGCTGAAACTTGTGCCTTCCTTCCGATTCTGTTATTCCTTCTTACCATAAGAGTGGATAAGTATTCTTGCCTTAGAGATCCTTATCAAGGAGCTTACACATACTAGTATACATATGATCTGCTGAATACCTCATATTTATCCATCATAAGCATGATGCAAAAATTGAGTTCCTCTGACTCAACTCTTCCACAGCTATATCTCTTATGAACCGTCTTTCTGGATGTAGGCAGCGTTGTATTATGAATAAGATAGAGTTTTAGAAAATTGAGTTCTTACAACTGAGCTCTACCACACAATCTAGAGTAAGAAGAAAGAGTGACAGTCCTAAATGCCATGTAGCCTCCTGCTTATAAGTGTGGTGCACGACACACCCATAAACAAGACTCTACTAGACACGGCTTGTAGACTCCCTAGGACAGAACTGCTCTGATACCACTTTTGTCACGACCCAAACCTACGGTCCGCAATGAGCACCCGGTACCTTACTCAACCGAGTACCAACATAACATATCTTTCTTATTGTGCTTTCGTTGGCAAATGGGCCAAACGGTCCGTCATGGGCTAACCAGAATAAACATAAGGGAATACTCAATATAGAATGACCAATCCTGACATAAAAACTTATACATGTGACATACGGGCCTATAAGGCCAACATGATCATTTGTGAACTTAAAACATAGGCCGGCAAGGCCATTCAAGCATTCGTGTACATGACATCTGTCTATAAGCCTCTAAGAGTACATACTTATTATAAAGGTTGGGGCAGGGCCCCACCATACACGTCTAAATCATACTGACCAAACAAGCAACTCCGGAGCAAGTGGAGCGCACCAACATCTTTCGCTGATCTGATGACCTATTTGGAGGACTCTCGACCTGTCTATCGGAACCTGCGTGCATAAAACGCAGCATCCCCGGGCAAAAGGGACATCAGTACGAATAATGTACCGAGTATGTAAGGAACATAAATAAGTACATAACAGACATAGAAGAATTATAGAGTAAATGACTCAACTTGTAAGTCTGGATAATTCTGTAAATCATGAAATAATTGTAGTGTCATGCATATGCGTATGGATGTCATGTCGTGCATATGTACATGTGTTCATAATATCATCAAGCCTCTGAGGGCATCCCATCATATCATCTCAGCCATTGTGGGCAAAATCATCAACGTATACCAGCTGATCAGGTGGTGGTGCGTATATAACGCCGTAACCTTTTTCCCATATCCCATATACATATATATACATATATACGCGTATATAACGCCGTCTGGTCATGGGTCAATGTACATGTATAAATGAATGCAATGCATGAGAAGTACGTCAATAAAATCTCTCGGAACGTCATAAGATCATTATGCCTCTAATTAATATCATGAAGTAAACTTTATCAACTTACGTATTTTTCGAGACACATGAACAGACGATAGAATAATAAGACATATGGAAATTCAAGAACATAGGCACCTATAATACTTCCATGAATAGAGTCATTTATTGAAGTTATGCATTTACTCGGTTTGTATCGTATGGATCATGCCAAAAGGAAAGAAGGGATAGCCTTAACATACCTGAACCGATTCTCTTTTGCGAAAACTCGTAACGGTGGATCGAAGTAGGGGAAAATCCGTGTGATATTCTTTGAGAAAAATTATACCGTACTCCATTAGAATCACAAAATCCCGTTGCTATAACATTACGTAGTCTCGTATGACTTTTTGTAGCCAAATCACGTTGCTAATCATGAAGTCTTTTATGATAAAGTTTGCTGAAATTCCTTTGTGATTGTAGAGACTTGAAATGAATTTAGAAAGTTTTATTTAAGTCTTTGGGTGTGGGCCCCACCTATGTGGTGACTTGGCCACACCAAATCTTCAAAATATGCCACATTTCACATGAGTTTAAGAGTCACAATTTGTAATTCAGGGGCTGCCACGTTTCTTTACACCTTGAGCTCGTCCAAAGACTTAGTCTTTATCCAAAGACAACCACTAATTATTAATTAACTAGGTAATGTTCCATTACACAATAATTAACCGATTCCCCACATAATTAAGAATTATCTTCACTTACTTAAAATGCTACTCACTTTTAATATACCTTATACACCTTACTATTATGGTTGTGTGGTACCTTGTATGGCAATAGTCCATAAATACCGGTGTCGTAGTTCGGATCGTATTTTTTCTCAAAATGACAACTTTCGACGAAACTCATTTTCTTCGATTTGCTTACCCTTTCACCTTCACGAATTTACTTATCCCTTGTATGAGATAGTATAATACTTTTAGTCCCAAAATAATCTCATTCCCGAGCTTACGTCAATTAACTTACGATGAAACTTTAACGTATAAAAATGCGGGATGCAACATCTCATTTTCTGAGATTTCATCACTTTATTTATGGCGTACTTTTACGTACAAAAACAATTATAGGGTGTAACACTCAGCTCGACCCAAATTCCCAACTCACGCTGCATGGCTCTCCAAATATGTGAAGTGAACCGCGTGCCTCGGTCTGAAATGATAGAAATTGTCACACTGTGCAGTCGGATAATCTCTCGGATGTAAATCTGAGCCAACCGCTCTATAGAATAGGATGTCATCACCGGAATGAGGTGTGCGGACTTAGTCAACTAGTCCACAATAACCCAAACAACATCATGTCACACCTCCTTTTTCCTACACCTGTGAGGGTGTAAAGGAGTTTTTTCTATTAAAGGACAATCGGGACGGGATTTATTATTGATATTCAGAGTCGCCACTTGGGAGATTAACGGTGTCCCAAGTCACCGGTTGAATCCCGATCCGAGGAAATTATGACTCTGTTAACAGTCCGCGAACCAGAAATCCGAGTAAGGAATTCTGTTAACCCGGGAGAAGGTGTTAGGCATTCCCGGGTTCCGTGGTTCTAGCACGGTCGCTCAACTGTTGTATTTGATTTTATCTGATTTCAGAACATGTTCTAGATTATGTGCTTTTATTAGTAAACCACTTTTATTTCTATTTTTAATAAGAATTGCAACGTCGTGAAAATGCGTCTCGAACCACGTCGCACTAGTGCACCCGTGATTGTTAACACATTTCGACTTCGTTGAGATTTGGATTTGGGTCACATAAATGTGCACCCGAATTTAGGAAAGTAATATTATTAAAATACGCGCCTAAAGCAACTACGCGTTTGCACTTTGCGAGGGCCATGGAATTTGCTAAATGGCACGCCTCGAATTCTAAGGATCAATAAAGGATTAACTAAAACGAGGGCCATGAATTATTCAATTGGTTGATATGGCACATCTCCAATCATTCTAATTAAGGTGTTTCTAAACTAATCCACAAGGCCCATTCATTATGCATTATCTAATCGCGGCTTGCCTCAATATATCAAAAGAACCTAACTGAAAAACTACAAACCTTACTACTTGTTTAAATAAACTTGAACCTACTCACTAAAAGAAAACAACTAATGAAGGGGCCTTTTAACTTGATGTCCAAATGCTGGCTGTCTCCCAGGCTTGGGCCCAATGAGCCCAAAGTCCTATTTACAGAGAACCGTATGCTGGACCCCTGAAGGCCTGGAATAAATACCATAAGCAGGCCCAGTTCGAAACAATACAGTAACTAAAGCGTGAGAGCTTAGGATCGGGGGCCTTGTGAGCCCAACTATAGGAGTCCGGTTTCCAATATTGGGCCTGGGGTCCAAGTGAACCCAATTCCAATAAGAGATGGAACTGAAGAACTTCGAAATGACAACAAGTAAAGAAAGGCCCAAGAGGCCTATACTCCTGTACATTTATCATTGCAAGATCAAACAATGGAACATACCATTACTGAAGGCTAAAAACTAATTAAAGCTCAACCTCAAATATTTAAAATGTGATCACCTCACATAATGACATTTCCAATCACAGGGATCAAATCCGCACAGAACATACCAACTATTAACCATTTTCATGCTTTGAATCCATTTCAAATACTAATAAAACTAACATCACAAGTCAGTGAGATAACACTGTTGTGTTACTTTGGTATAATCATCAGATCCTAATTTTGACAAACATTCTTAACAGCTAGTAATAACTACATCAGAAGACAGTCACCATACTAGAATAACAAGATCTAATTAATAACTACAATCGTGCTTGACAAAACAT
>NW_017671500.1:277584-282954 GCF_001879085.1 Nicotiana attenuata
GTAACACAAATAGATTTACTAACTAATTTCAAAAATGCCAAATTAAATCCTAAATGCAAGTGCAACATATTTTTTGATTTTTCATGAATTAAATAAAATAAACATGCACAAACAAATGCAAACAATTAACACAAAAATGCCACAAAATTCAAAAAATTGCAAATAATTAAAAGAAATTATTTTGTTTGAATTTTTGGGAATAATTCATATATAGGGCAAAAATCACGTGCTCACAGCTGCCCCTCTTTGCCCGAAGACATGAAGAGTTTTCGTGCAAAGATAAGTGAGCGAAAACGAGTGATTTTTGCCCGTTCGAATATTCCGTGTGAGGCAATTTTTTGAAAAAGCTTGACCGCCCCCTGCTTCTGAGGTTGCCTACATATCCTTGGCTAAAAAGGAATCAGGTCAGTGTAGTTCGGGAAGGTTTGGCAGCTGGGACTACCAGGAGCTGTGATTTCACTGCTGTTGCTGTTGCTACTGCTCGCTGACCTCCTTATTACACCGTGTTAAAATGAAAAGAAGCTAGCCTAAGCTCTGATCTACGAATTACAAGAGGGTCCTATCTATGTCTTCTAACTTGTACTTGTGTTGCCTTGTACTTGTATCTTGTAATCTTTCGATGGTATTCCTGTTGTTGTTTTGCATGGTGATCGGCGATATTGCTGCCATTCCTCCGAATGATGCCTGATTGTTATTATTTGAAACGTGTGTCCGTCTTCCAGGTGGGCTCCTGACTGCGGACGCTTAAAAAGTATTCCCTTGTTCTCCAGGCGGGCTCCTGATTGCTGAAATTTGAAATGTTCCCTTGTTCTCCAGGTGGGCTCCTGATTGCTAAAAATCTGAAAATGAATGCCTCTGTTCTCCAGGCGGGCTCCTGATTGCTAAAGCTTGGAATACATGCCTCTGTTCTCCAGGCGGGCTCCTGATTTCAAAAATAGACAGAAAATAAAAGAATTTTCTGCCCCAGTTGGTAACTGGATACAGCATGTTATTAAAAATTAAAGCTAAAATTGAATTGCACATTCCCTTGTTCTCCAGGTGGGCGCCTGATTGCTGAAACTTGAAATGTATTCCCTTGTTCTCCAGGTGGGCGCCTGATTGCTGAACTTGCAATGTATTCCCTTGTTCTCCAGGTGGGCGCCTGATTTCAACAGAAATAGACAAAACAAAGAAACATTTTCTGCCCCAGTTTGGCGGCTGGGCGCATCATGTTACCAAATATTGCTAAAATCTGAAAGCTAAAACCTGAATTATACTTCCCTTGTTCTCCGGGTGGGTGCCTGACTGCTGAACTTGAAATGCATTCCCTTGTTCTCCAGGTGGGCGCCTGATTGCTGAAATTCGGCTTGAAATGTATTCCCTTGTTCTCCAGGTGGGCGCCTGATTGCGACAACTTGAAATGTATTCCCTTGTTCTCCAGGTGGGCGCCTGATTGCTGAAACTTGAAATGTATTCCCTTGTTCTCCAGGTGGGCGCCTGATTGCTAAAACTTGAAATATATGCCTCTAATCTCCAGGTGGGCGCCTGATTGCTGAAACTTGGAATGTATTCCCTTGTTCTCCAGGTGGGCGCCTGATTGCTGAACTTTGAAATGTATTCCCTTGTTCTCCAGGTGGGCGCCTGATTGCTGAAACTTGAAATGTATTCCCTTGTTCTCCAGGTGGGCGCCTGATTGCGACAAAATAAAGAAAATTTTCTGCCCCTGTTCCAATCAAAGAAAATTTGTTAATGTAAAATGGTGGTTAGCTACTGGCATTCTTGTTGGCCATGCTCCCGCTTCCGACTTTGCTCTGACTTGCTTCTTCGGACTTGCTTTGACTTGTCACGATTTCCCAATTGACTTTCAACCCTCTGATCTTGATGACCCACATGTTTTACCTCGTACCACTGTTTGGTGTTTCTGTTCCCTTCTTGTGAACCTTGCTTCTCCCTCACAACCATCTGATTATCACTCTGATTCCCATCGGTCCTCTATGTTTTACTCTCTTTTGACATGTCCCCACCTTGTTGTGCCATCTAACTGGGAGGCTGGTAATTAGCTTTGACATCCTTCTTTTGTTTTTGAATAGAACTGACACTAAAGCATCTTATAGACAGACTTCAAGAGAATGAAATGCAATGACCTCGAAGGTTTTGAGGATAGAAAAACTCTGAAAACGAATGAGTTGTAATGAAGAGAAAAAGGATAGGACTTATCTGAGCGGAAAGGCTGATTCCATTGATTGTGCCATGCATTTTGGATTCCAGCCTAGTCTGTCCAACCAATTAATTATCAATTACCACATTTGTTGTATCATACTTTCACGCCCGACTCTCGCCGAACCCAAACCTTGCTTGTTTCGCCACGCTTCAAACAACTTTCAACCACAGATTTCTTTCATTTGCCCAACTGAAAGATCTCACTTTCGCCTTACAGTGCCCGTAAGGGTTTTCACCAATAAGACTCTCTCATTTAATATCTCTCAAACTCACCTCGCCTTACGGTGCCCGTGAGGGTTTTCACCAATAAGACTCTCTCATTTTCATTTCTCTCAACTCACATCGCCCTATGGTGCCCGTGAGGGTTTTCACCGATAAGACTCTCTCATTTTATCCTTTTCCTTCTGTCACCAGAGTGTTGTCTCCAACATGAGTCGCTTTACTTAACCGTATTGACATTTCTTGAAATTGATCAGAAGGTCTTTCTTTGGACCGTAATGTGGCTTTTGGACGGGTTTTAGAAGGAAAGGTATGAAGGCTCAAAATAATTCAAATGTGGGTTCAACATTACAACTGTCGGAATCATATCCCTGGCGACAACCATAACTTCTGCCCCAGTCTCTTTCTTGGGGATTCTTGGATTTTTCCTCTGTTGTGACTGAACCTCAGAAAGAGGCTGCCTACGTACCCTTACGGGATCAAGTCAAACGTAGTTCAGGCATTGAACTACTTTATTGTGGCGATCTTTCTTTCTTCCACTTTTCCTTTTCTTTCTTTTCATTTCTTTTCTTTTCCTTTTTCTTTTCTTTTCTTTTCTTTTCTTTTCTCTTCCTTTTTTCTTCTTTTTCTTTTCTTTTTCTTTTCTCTTTTTTCTTTTCTTTCCTTTTCCTTTTTCTTTTCTTTTCTTTTCTTTTCTTTTGGGCTATTTTTCTCTTGTTTCTCTGCTGATTTTCCCCGCTCGGGCTTTCGAGTTTTATTATTGATTCCGAAAGAGGGATACGAAAGGAAATATAATCGGCTCAAAGGGATAACAAAGGATAAAGTGTTTGGGTAGCAGAACAAAATGCCTTCATCATTTCAATCTCAAAACATGCCAAATACAATCAGGTACACAAAGATAAAGAAAATCATACATAATATCTCTTGACTGCATCAGAATTGATAGCCATTTCTACACATTTTCCTTCCACGTCCGTTAGATATAGAGCGCTATTGGACAAAACCCTGGTTACAACAAATGGCCCTTGCCAGTTTGGGGCGAACTTTCCTTTTGCCTCAACCCAATGAGGTAGGATACGTCTGAGCACCAACTGTCCTACTTCGAACTTCCGTGGACGCACTTTCTTGTTATATGCTCTTGCCATTCTTCGTTGGTACAATTTACCATGACATACTGCTGCCAGTCGCTTCTCATCAATCAAATTTAATTGTTCCAGGCGGGCTTTAACCCATTCATCATCATCAATCTCTGCCTCTGCGATGATTCGGAGGGATGGGATTTCAACCTCTGCGGGTATTACTGCTTCGGTTCCATATACCAATGAGTAAGGAGTCGCTCCTACTGAAGTGCGGACAGTAGTGCGATAGCCTAACAAAGCAAAAGGTAACTTTTCATGCCATTGCCTTGACCCTTCTACCATTTTTCGAAGTATTTTCTTGATATTCTTGTTAGCTGCCTCGACTGCCCCATTTGCCTTAGGACGATATGGAGTGGAATTGCGGTGCATGATCTTAAACCGCTGACATGTCTCGGCCATCAAATGACTATTGAGATTGGCACCATTATCTGTGATGATTACCTTCGGGATCCCAAACCGGCGTATGATATTTGAATGTACAAAATTGACAACTGCCTTCTTAGTCACGGATTTGAAGGTTTTTGCCTCCACCCATTTAGTGAAATAATCAATAGCTACCAAAATGAATCTATGCCCATTTAAGGCTGCTGGCTCAATCGGACCAATAACATCCATTCCCCAGGCAACAAACGACCATGGTGCTGACATTGTATGCAATTCAGATGGTGGAGAATGAATCAAATCTCCGTGTATCTGACATTGATGACATTTGCGCACGAAACTGATGCAATCCCGTTCCATAGTAAGCCAATAGTAACCTGCTCGAAGGATCTTCTTTGCCAATATATATCCACTCATATGAGGTCCACAAACACCCGCATGTACCTCAGCCATGATAACTGTAGCCTGTTTGGCATCTATGCATCTCAATAAACCAAGATCTGGAGTTCTCTTGTACAACACTCCTCCACTGAAGAAAAATCCGCTTGCCAGGCGCCGAATTGCCCTCTTTTGATCCCCTGTAGCTTGTGTCGGGTACACTCCCATCCGGAGATATTCTTTTATATCATGGAACCATGGCTCACCATCAAACTCTTCCTCCACCACATTACAATAGGCATGCTGATCTCGAACCTGAATCTGTAACGGATCCACGTAAGCCTTGTCCGGATGATGCAATATTGATGCCAAAGTGGCCAAAGCGTCGGCAACCTCATTGTGCATCCTTGGAATGTGTTTGAAATCTATTGATTGAAACCGTTGACGAAGTTCATGCAAACACTGCCGGTATGGTATGAGCTTCAAATCTCGTGTTTTCCACTCCCCCTGAATCTGGTGTACAAGAAGGTCCGAGTCACCCATGACCAAGATTTCCCGGACACCCATGTATATAGCCAACCTCAATCCCAGGATACATGCTTCGTACTCAGCCATGTTGATGGTGCAATAGAAACGAAGTTGAGCAGTGACGGGGTAATGTTGCCCTGTCTCAGAAATCAGTACTGCTCCTATTCCGACACCCTTGGCATTGGCAGCTCCATCAAAGAAAAGTTTCCATCCAGGCTTCTCGACCTGTCCTAATTCTTCAACGTGCATTATCTCCTCGTCCGGGAAGTATGTATTCAAAGGCTCATATTCATCATCAACGGGATTCTCAGCTAGATGATCAGCCAACGCCTGTGCTTTCATCGCAGTCTGAGTCACGTAAACAATATCAAACTCTGTAAGCACGATTTGCCATTTCGCTAGTCTCCCTGTGGGCATGGGCTTTTGAAATATATACTTCAATGGGTCTAACCGAGAGATGAGATAGGTAGTATATGCTGACAAGTAATGTTTCAACTTTTGCGCTACCCAGGTTAAAGCACAACAC
>NW_017671500.1:283620-287098 GCF_001879085.1 Nicotiana attenuata
ATTTCCTGATGTATCATGTCATGGAACATGGTAGTCATTGCCCTCATATACGTTGCCCCTGCGTTCTTCAACCCAAATGGCATGACCCTGTAACAATATGTTCCCCACGGTGTGATGAAGGCCGTCTTTTCCGCATCCTCCTCATCCATCAAAATCTGGTGACAACCCGCATAACAATCCACGAAGGAACCAATCTCATGTTTGGCACAATTGTCAATCAATATATGTATGTTTGGGAGTGGGAAGTTGTCCTTTGGGCTCGCCTTATTGAGATCACGGTAATCAACACATACTCTGGTCTTCCCATCTTTCTTTGGCACTGGTACCACATTAGCTAACCAGGTAGGATATCGAGTAACCCGTATGACCTTCGCCTCAAATTGCTTAGTAACCTCTTCCTTAATTTTCACACTGATATCTGTTTTGAATTTCCTCAACTTCTGCTTGACAGGGAAACATTCCGGATAAATGGGCAATTTGTGGACCACCAGATCGGTGCTTAGACCCGGCATATCATCATATGACCATGCAAACACATCTTTGTACTCAAACAACAATTTAATTATCTCCTCCCTGAGCGGGGCTTCCAAATGGACACTTATTTTTGTTTCTCGAACATTTTCCTGATCCCCTAGATTGATTGCCTCTGTGTCATTCAAGTTAGGTTTGGGTTTTTGCTCAAATTGATATAACTCTTTACTGATTTCTTCCAAAGCTTCCTTGTCATCGTATTCATCCTCGCCATCACACTCAATTTCTTGTATTACTATTTCATATGGAATCTCAAGACTAGGCCGGAAACTCCTCATGCATGACACATCATTGAAACCAGCATAAAAGGGACTGTACAAGAGAGAAAAGAAAACAAAATAAAGGCTATCAGGAGTGAAGAGAGAAGGAAATTGCATTTCATTAAAATTGTAAAAGAACAAAGTTTGACTCATCCAAATGGACGGAACATAGAAATCTGAATTACAACCCTGGAAATAATCCAGAACTAATACTCAAAGGAAAATCCAAAGCTAACTACCACGACTCCTTCCGAGTTGGAAGAGGAGTAGCTTCCCAGTTATTGAGCTTGGCCTGAGACCCCACGAACTGCACATCAACTTTACTTGGACCTTCGCCTGGCTCTACCATATTCACTTCACCGAACACCCTTTCAAACTTTTCGATCAACTCTTTGTCAGGTTCTATCACCATAGAATTTGGTAGTGCTGTTGTTGGGCGTTGTTTAGTACCAGGCCGGACGAAGGAACGGAAAAGGCGAGGAATGGGTTTTGGTAGGATCCACACTCTCTTTTTCATCTTTTTGGCTCTCCTTATGTCAGCAGCAGTGGGTTGGAAACCTAACCCGAAAGTGTCCAG
The DNA here is from genome assembly GCF_001879085.1 of Nicotiana attenuata. Taxonomy (NCBI): domain Eukaryota; kingdom Viridiplantae; phylum Streptophyta; class Magnoliopsida; order Solanales; family Solanaceae; genus Nicotiana; species Nicotiana attenuata. The sequence goes on from NW_017671500.1 coordinate 284,989, forward strand.
ATTTCCGGGAAGAGATACTGGCTGTATGATTCCCTGCAGTGAAGCGCCCAACCCTTTTCCAGGAAAGAATCCATTCCTAATCATCTCTGAAGCTACCATAACAGATGCAGCAGCTATCTTGGGCATAGGAACACACTCCCCTTCCGAGATTTTATCAACTGATACTGCGTCCATGACTTGGTACACCCACGGGCCTTTGTCATTTTCAACTTCCTCGAAGGATGTAATAGTATTACAAGAATTGTCCTCTCCATGGACCACGATCTCCTGCCGATCCCATTCAAATTTAACCATTTGATGCAAAGTAGACGGTACCGCCTTTGCGGCATGAATCCAGGGCCGTCCCAATAAAAGATTGTAGGAAACGCTGACATCGAGCACTTGAAACTCCATAGTGAACTCCACAGGTCCTATTGTTAGCTCCAATACAATATCTCCCACTGTGTCTTTCCCTCCGCCGTCAAATCCCCTTACACAGATACTATTTTTAGGAATTCTTTCCCTGTCAACTTTCAACTTTTCTAAGGTGGAAAGAGGGCAAATTTTTGCACTAGACCCATTATCAATTAGCACCCGAGTTACCACTGAATCTTCACACTTCACTGTGAGGTAAAGAGCTCTATTATGTTCAGTTCCTTCCAATGGCAACTCATCATCAGAAAATGATTCACAGTGATTTTATCTGGCACATGAGCTTCGTTTAGAATCTCCATCAACGCCCGGCGGTGTTCATCCGAATGGATCAATAAGGACAATAGTGAGATCTGTGCCGAGGTTTTTCTCAATTGCTCCACAATCGAATAGTCCTGAGCCTTCATCTTTTTCAGGAACTCTTCAGCTTCTTCTTCAGTAACAGCCCTCTTTGTCGGTGCCTGATTGTCTTTAGCCGCTTTAACCTTTCTCAATTCTTCAGGGGCAAAGCACCTCCCTGATATAGTCAACCCATGAGTTTCGCACACTTCTTCTTTAACTTCCTTTCCTTGGTACATCACAGTCACTCTGTCATAGTTCCATGGGACCGCTTTCTTACTAACCACAGGCAACTAGGTCACTGGCTTAATATTAACTGGCTCTGTTCGAGCGCCTTTTTCAACCAACACAGGCTTAACAACTGCTCCTGGTACTGTCACCTTAATAGGCTCTGGTTCTACTATCATCACTGGTTTTCTGACTGTCCGGTCCATTGCGACCAGGATTTTCCCATCGACCAACTTCTCGTTTGCTTTAGCTTCACTTGCCTTAATCATCATCACAGTTTGTGACGGCTTCTTGCATTCCCCCTTCTGCACTAACTCGATCATGTGAGCCTCATGATGAATTGGTAGCGGATTTCGCGTGATATTGGGAGTCTCCGGAGCCTGCACCTCAATTCTCTGTGTATCAATGAGTTCCTGAATGGCGGTTTTCAGATGCCAACATTTCTCTGTGTCATGTCCAGGTGCTCCAGAGCAATACTCACAGCTTACTGAATGGTCCAGGTTCCTTGGGGGAGGGTTTGGTAATTTGGGTTCAATCGGGTTCAACATGCCTAGCTGCCTTAATCTGTGGTACAAGCTGGTATAAGATTCACCCAAGGGAGTAAAAGTCTTCTTCTTCTGCAACCTATCATTTTTAAATGCGGGGTTGGGTCGGTAACTGGTTCCAGCGGCATTTCTGTTGGTTCTTGGGGGTGGGTAGGTGTTTTGAGATGGGTGAGTATTTTGGGGAGTAGGTGCGCGCCATTGTGCATGGGTAGGGGGTTGAGAGTATGTCTGGGCATGATGGACGGAGAAATGGGGAGTAGGAGGTGGGTAGTAATGCTGTGGCGGGCCATATAGAGTATGTGGGTAAGCTTGGGGGTGAGGGCGAGGTTGGTGATAATATGGTGACGGACTCCTGGACCAGACCCTTGATTCCACTACTGCTACTTCCTCTTTCTTTTTCTTTCCCAATACTCCTCCGGTGCCGCTTTGAATAGCCTGCGTAGTTGCTTTGAGTGCCGAATAGCTCATAATCTTGTTAGACTTGAGACCCTCTTCCACCATGCTTCCCATCTTTACGACCTCATTGAAAGTTTTCCCCACCGCGGACACCAGATGACCATAGTAGGTTGGCTCCAAAGCCTGAAGGA
>NW_017671501.1:0-9638 GCF_001879085.1 Nicotiana attenuata
ATATTCCAGCTTAGGTTTTATAGAAACGGTGGTTGGTTTTTGGTAAACTGGCATCACATCAGTATTTTACCAGATCAAAAGGGAGCGTAGAAATGTCATCGGAAATGACCTTGCCAGTAGTTCCCATCCTTGAGGATAGCCCCATCTCGGGCATCCCGGCCTCCGAGTCTGCAGCAGCCGAAGAAAACAGAATCTTACGTCTCCGGGTCATGGAGATGTGGGATGCATGGCCTAATGGAAGGGAGCCTCAAAGTGCTATCCCCGGCTTTCCTGAACTGTTCCCAAGATCAGAGGGTACTTCTAATATTCCCATCAGTCATCCGAATACCCCATTGGGACAACCCACCATATCTTCTCATTTTATAGGAACACCTTCTGAGGTCCGCCCCCAGGTGTTCACATCAGGAGTAGACCCCAATATCTTTACCGCTCCACCGTACTCGGCCACCACACAGCCTTCAGTGCCTAGGCCTACTTTTAATCCTTCGGCCTTTACTTTTCAAAATCCTATTTTTCAAGTGGAGCCTCCTCAGTACCCCACATATACTTACCCGCAGCCACCTCCATGTGAGTTCACACCCGGACAGGATAAAACTCCTAAAGCTCCCGAACATGATGAAATGGCAAAAAGGATGAGGAGCTTACAGCAAAGCCTAAAAAACATGCAAGGTTTAAGCGGGCAAAAGAGTGTGTCATATACTGATTTGTGCATGTTCCCTCACGTGCATTTGCCTATGGGATTCAAGACTCCGAAGTTTGAGAAATACGATGGGCATGGCGATCCTATTGCTCACCTTAAGAAATACTGCAATCAATTGCGTGGGGCTGGAGGAAAAGAAGAATTGCTCATGGCTTACTTTGGGGAAAGCTTGGTGGGTATCGCCTCCGAGTGGTAAATGGATCAAGACATTTCTCGTTGGCACATCTGGGACGACCTCGCGAGAGACATTGTTAGACAGTTCCAGTACAATATAGACTTTGCTCCAGACCGGATCTCGTTGGCAAATCTGAAAAAGAAGTCTTCGGAGAGCTTTAGGGAGTATGCAATCAAATGGCGTGAACAGGTGTCAAGGGTAAAACCTTCGATGGACAAGGTTGAAATGGTCACGGTGTTTCTTGAAGCTCAAGAAGCTGATTATTTCCAAAATATGATGTCAGCTATGGGTAAACCATTCGCAGAAGCTATCAAAATTGGTGAAATGGTGGAGAATGGACTAAAAACAGGCAGAATTCTGAGCCAATCGGCTATTAGAGCAACCTCCCAAGCCATCCAAGGCGGGTCTAGAGGAATGGCCAAGGGTAAGAAGAAAGAAGAAACGGCTATGGCAGCATCGGGTGCAAGAAGACACCGCGCTCCTAGACCCATGTTCTCGGAAAGAACCCCTCAACATTACTACCCTCACCATGACATGGCTTATGCTCCTCAACCCTATGCGGTCATGAATGCTCAACCCTTTGCTCGGCCGCAGCCACATGCCAATAGAAACCAAGCTCCATTTCCAAGAAACCAGCCTCCTCACCAAAACCACTACAATCCTTGTCCTCCACAAAACAACTTTCCCCCTCGTGAGCCACCCATGAGGCAAACTTTTACACCAATCGATGAATCCTACTCCAGTCTGTTTCTAAAACTTGTCCAAATGGGTCTGATGCAGCCAGTTCCTCAAACAAGGCAAAACCCAGCATCACCTGCTTACAGAGCTGGTGTCAGATGTGTCTATCATTCAGGAGCAGAAGGGCACGATACGGATGATTGCTGGACCTTGAAAAGAGTAGTGGATAACTTGATAGAACAGGGGAAGATAGTGCTAAGGGATGAGGATGTCCCCAATGTAACTAATAACCCACTGCCAGCCCATTACAACGGACCGGTGATCGAAATGATTTGTGAGGATAAGGAATTTGACCCGGCATTGAAGGCCATAATCTCCATTGCTGATGTAGAGAGGAAACCAAAAGCTACCCCAAAACAAGACAAAGGGGAGAAAAAGAACAAAACCATCCCTCCAAAGTCAGAGAAGAAGATTGAAGTTGAAACTGGGGCAATGCCTCTCAAAGATGCTGTTCTCTATGTCCCACGAGGCCGCAACGAAAAGCAGTTGACTTTGAGTCCTCCAAAGAGATTTGAACTGAAAAAGGCAACCCATATGTACGTGCCCAAGGGAGCTTATGTTGTGCGGGGGCCAACTAATCCACCAAGGCTGAGTGAGCCCGTGGTTATTGGCCGCGCGCCACAGAGGCCCATGACAGATCCTTCCGCGGTGCCTTGGAATTACCATAAAACAGTGGTGACGTATAAGGGCAAAGAAATCTCAGGAGAGGTTCAAGGAAATTACCCTGTGAAAAAGTACTCCAACATAGAAGAAGTGAACAACGCCACCCGAAAGCGTTTCCCATCTAAGAAACCCGTGAGTACTGAAAAAGCGGAAGCCTTCTTTCAAAAAATGAAGATGGCGGATTATGAAGTGATTGACCAGCTTCGAAAGTTCCCTAACGAGAATCCTTTCTGTCATTGTTGATGAAATCCCCTGAGCACCAAAAGGTTTTAATGAAGACCCTGAATGAAGCATACGTGCCAGCTGAAACTTCGGTGGAACAGTTGGAAAGAATGGCAGAAAGATTTTTCGCCATCAATAGGATTTCATTCAGCAAAAATGACTTGCCTCTAGAAGGAGCCGCTCACAACAAAGCCTTGCGCTTAACCGTCAAATGTGAGGAATACTATGTGAAGAGGGTCATGGTAGACGGAGGTTCTGGGGTGGACATTTGCCCAATCTCCACACTACAGCTGGAAATCGGGACTGGAAGGATTCGTCCCAACAATGTCTGTGTGAGAGCCTTTGACAGTATCAAAAGAGACACCATTGGAGAAATTCACCTAATTCTGACCATCGGCCCAGTAGATTTTAAAGTAACCTTCCAGGTTCTAGACGTGGACACCTCCTACAACCTTCTTTTGGGAAGGCCATGGATCCACGCAGCAGGGGTTGTACCCTCCACTCTTCATCAAATGGTAAAATATGAGCATGAGGACCAAGAGATCATGGTCCACGGGGAGGATGAACAATCAATTTATCGGGACCCATCAGTCCCATGTCTTGAAGCGAGAGAAGGCAGTGAGCACATAGTTTATCAGGCCTTTAAAGTTGTGGTGGCAGACCAGCATGAAGAAGGAGACCCTTGCCCCCAACCCTTCCTTTCCAATGCCTCGATTATGGTGGCCAAAGAAATGATCCGACATGGCTTCAGACCACGGAAGAGACATGGAAAATCTCTGCTAGGAATATTTGAACCAGTGACCCTGCCTGCAACTAAAAAGTTCTTTGGGATAGGTTTTCACCCTACCCCAGATGATATAAAATGGGCGGATGAGAGAAAGAGTGAGGGATGGGTCTTGCCACAGCCACTGCCACATTTGTATGAAACCTTTGTCAAGCCAAAGTACAGTGAACAGGAAGATGATGAGGCCTTTAGGGCCGAAGAGATTGAGGAAATATATGGGGCAATGAGGAAGATATTATACGAAACCCACATGGTTCAGCCAGGAGAAGGCTCCAGCACCGCTGAGGTGTTGTATATGGGGCCAAACACCAAGCTGCAGAATTGGAAGGCTACGCCATTCCCAATCAGGCGGGAGTCTCGGTAGACCTGTCCTGCCACTTTTTCTGCATCCCGAGTTATTCCAGGGTGTAACTCGGATGTTTTCTTTAGTTTCTTGTCTTCAAATTCCCAGATGTAAACCCTGTTATCTTCAAATTCCAAGAAATGAAATCAATATTTCATCGTTCATCTTTCTTTATTCTCTCTGATTTTGCTATTTTTCTTTTTTTTTATTTCTTCTTTTCAGTTCTAATAATGCGGCTTTAAATAACATGACATGCTTGCGGACTTCATGCCCAGATCCAAACATGCTGTCTAATTGTGAAATAATGAACCAAGAACCGTAATATGATGAAGAAGAGGCTTTTAGGGAAATAAATCGAGAATTGGAACAATTTGAGAATAAACCTAAGCCAAACTTGAATGATACAGAGCCGGTTAACTTGGGAACTTCCGAAGAAATCCAGGAAACCAAAATAAGCGTTCGCACGGATAAGAAAACTCGGGATGCAATACTCCAACTCTTGTTTGAGTTTAAAGATGTGTTTGCTTGGTCATATGACGACATGCCAGGGCTGAGTGTTGATTTAGTGGTTCATAAGTTGCCAACTTACCCCGATTGCCCTCCGGTCCAGCAAAAGTAGAGAAAGTTTAAAACTGACATCAGTGATAAGATCAAAGAAGAAATCACAAAACAGCTGAAAGCAGGGGTAATCCGAGTGGTCCGGTACACTACATGGTTGGCTAATGTAGTCCCAAAGAAAGATGGAAAGACCCGGGTGTGTGTGGATTACAGAGACTTGAACAAGGCAAGTCCCAAAGACAATTTCCCTTTGCCCAACATCCACATCCTTGTTGATAACTGCGCCAAGCATGAGATACAGTCCTTCGTGGACTGTTACGCAGGATATCACCAGGTGTTGATGGATGAAGAAGATGCTGAAAAGACAACTTTTACCACACCTTGGGGTACATACTGTTACAGAGTCATGCCGTTCGGTCTGAAAAATGCTGGGGCAACCTACATGAGGGCCATGACCACCATTTTCCATGATATGATGCATCAGGAGATAGAAGTATATGTTGACGACGTAATCATCAAGTCCCGGACTCAGGATGATCACGTTCGAGACTTGAGAAAATTCTTCGAGTGGTTGCGCAAGTATGATCTGAAGCTGAACCCAGCCAAGTGTGCGTGTCCCATCCGACAAACTTTTGGGCTTCATAGTTAGCAGGAGAGGCATCGAGTTAGACCCAACAAAGATAAAGTGTATCCGGGATTTGACTCCTCTGAGAACCAAGAAAGATGTGATGAGCCTGTTGGGCAGATTAAACTATATCAGCCGGTTCATTGCTCAATTGACTTCCACATGTGAGCCCATATTAAAGTTATTCAAGAAAGATGCTGCAGTCAAGTGGACAGATGAGTGCCAAGAAGCTTTCGATAAGATCAAAGAATATCTTACGAATCCGCCAGTCTTGGTCCCACCAGAGCCAGGGAGGTCTCTTTTCTTGTATCTGACAGTCTTAGAAAATTCTTTCGGTTGTGTCCTCGGGCAACATGATGTAACTGGGAAGAAAGAACAGGCAATTTACTACTTGAGCAAGAAGTTCACCAGTTATGAAGTTAAATATACACTGTTGGAAAGGACCTGCTGTGCTTTGACTTGGGTTGCCCAGAAGCTAAGACATTATCTTCAAGCTCACACCACCTACCTCATAACCAGGTTGGATCCTTTGAAATACATATTCCAGAAACTGATGCCCACAGGGAGATTAGCCAAATGGAAGATTTTGCTCACTGAATTTGACATAGTCTATGTCACTCGCACGGCGATGAAAGCCCAGGCATTGGCAGACCATTTGGCTGAAAATCCGGTTAACGAGGAATACCAAACGTTGAGCACTTACTTCCCAGATGAAGAGGTAAATTCAATAGAAGCAATCTCTGAAGATACCAATGCTTGGAAAATGTTCTTTTATGGGGCAGTAAACGCCAAAGGTGTAGGAATTGGGGCAATCCTGATCTCACCCACCGGTCAGCACTACCCAGCCACCGCTAGGCTCCGATTTTTCTGCACAAATAATACCGCTGAGTATGACGCCTGCATCATGGGTATGAATATGGCAATTGGCCAAGACGTTGAAGAGTTATTGATTATGGGGGATTCAGATTTGATTATCCGGCAAGCCCAAGGAGAATGGGAAACCCGAGATGTTAAGCTTATTCCCTATCGCCAACATGTGGAAGATCTTGGCAAGCGATTCAAATCAATAGAGTTCAGGTACATTCCCCGGTGTCACAATGAACTAGCTGATGCGCTTGCCACTCTGGCCTCGATGCTGCCTTACCCAGGCAATGCCCACATTGATCCTTTGGAAATCCAAATCAAGGAAAGGCATGGTTATTGTAACACGGTTGAGGCAGAGTCAACCACCCAGCCATGGTATCATGACATCAAAAGGTTCCTGAAAACACAAGAATACCCCGAGCAAGCTACTGGAGATCAAAAGAGAACCATTAGGCGGCATGCAAGTGGTTTCTTCTTAAGCGGTGATGTCCTGTACAAAAGGACCCCTGATCTCAACTTGTTAAGATGTGTTGATGCCGAGGAGGCTGGAAGGATCATGCACGAAGTACACGCAGGAGTGTGCGGACCTCACATGAATGGGTACGTTTTGGCAAAGAAAATCCTTCGAGCAGGGTATTACTGGATAACCATGGAAAAGGACTGCTTTAGCTTTGTCCGAAAGTGCCATCAGTGTCAGGTGCACGGTGATTGGATTCATGCGCCTCCAACAGAACTGCATCCTATGTAAGCACCTTGGCCATTCGTTGCTTGGGGCATGGACGTCATTGGGCCGATCGAGCCAAAAGCTTCAAATGGACATAGGTTCATACTGGTTGCCATTGACTACTTCACGAAATGGGCTGAAGCCATCACTCTCAAGTCAGTCACCAAGAAAGTGGTGGTAGATTTTGTGCACTCTAATCTTATCTGCCGTTTTGGCATTCCTGCAACTATCATCACAGACAATGCTGCCAACCTGAATAGTCGTTTGATGGAGGAGGTATGCGAACAATTCAAAATAATGCATAGAAACTCTACTCCTTATCGGCGCAAAGCCAATGGTGCCGTTGAAGCAGCAAACAAGATCATCAAAAAGATTTTGAGAAAGATGATTCAGAGCTCTAGACAATGGCATGAAAAGTTGCCTTTTGCATTACTGGGATATCGCACCACAGTGCGCACATCGGTAGGAGCTACCCCATACCTTTTGGTCTATGGAACCGAGGCTGTTATACCCGCAGAGGTAGAAATCCCTTCGCTCGGGATAATCGTCGAAGCAGAAATCGAGGATAGTGAATGGGTCAAGACTCGTCTGAAATAGTTGTCTTTAATTGATGAAAAACGGATGGCCGCGGTCTGTCACGGGCAGTTGTACCAACAAAGAATGGCCCGCACTTATAACAAAAAAGTACGACCCAGGAATTTTGAAGTGGGACAACTTGTGTTAAGGCGCATTCTTCCGCATCATCAGGAAGCAAAAGGAAAATTTGCTCCTAATTGGAAAGGTCCGTACATCATCAGAAAGATATTGCCGAGAGGAGCATTGTATCTGGGAGACATAGAAGGAAGCGATCCCGAAGCCGCTGTGAATGCGGACGCAGTAAAAAGGTACTATGTCTAGGTTTGCTGCGGTGATAACTTTTGTGCAATTGAGATGACGAAGGCTTTCTTTCTCGCTGTCCAAACACCCTTTGCAAACCCATTTGAGCCGGTTACTCTTCTTTGATTGCCCTCTTTGGAACCCGAAAGTACTATTGAAAAAAAAAGAGGAAAAAGAAAAAAAAAAGAAAACAAAAAGAAAGAAAAAAAAAAGAAAAGAAAAATGAAAAAAGAAAAAGAAAAACAAAACAAAACAAAAACAAAAACAACTAAAAACAAATGTTTCCTGAACTACGTCTGACTTGATTCCGAAAGGATACGTAGGCAGCCTCTCCCTGGGGTTCAGTCACACCAAAACAAAAATCCCAATTCCCCCAAAAAATGAAACTGGGGCAGATAATATAATGGCTCGGCAATGAGCCCACCAAAACGGTTCTGAAGTTGTAATTCCATCCAAGATTCTTTTTACCCAAAAACCTTGTCCAAGTCCTTCCGATCAATTGGCAAAGGCGTGGAATTGAAAACATCATTGTTGGAATCTGATGCAATCAAATTGAGAGAAATAAAATGAGAGAGTCTTATCGGTGAAAACCTACGGGCACCATAAGGCGACGGTGAGTAGAGAAATTGAAAATGAGAGAGTCCGCTTAGTGAAAACTCGTAAAGAGCACTATCGGGCGACGGTGAGAAGAGAAATGAGAGAGGTCGATTGGCGAAAACTCGCAAAGGGCGCCGTCGGCCGAAGAGAAGGCATCTCCCACCACTGAAAGAGTCCTGGAAAGGTTCCCTGGTTCTGAGACACGGGTCAATGAGTTTACGAGAAGTTGGAAGTTTATGCGGGTCGGGCATCCAGTCCAAGAAGCATGTCATGTTTATTTGAAGCTTGCATGCACCCCCAGATAAGTCCTTCTCTTTCACCCGAAAGGGGCGCTTCTCTTTAAATTCATCTTCTTGCTTACTTTTTTCTTGAATCCCTTTCGGTCTAACGCTGATTCCGAAACTATTACAAAGAAAAGGTGGCAGGACTGGCTTTACAGGGCTCTCCCTAACAAAAGCTAAAGAAAAGTACCCAGCCTCAGCGGGTGCATCAAGTCAATCCCGACTGGCCATGATGGCGGATGCTTTGAAATCAAAGTTATTGAAAGAGAAAAACAAACAAAAAAAAAGGTCAAGGACAAAGGTTTTAAAAGGCAGAATAAAGTGAAAGGCCGGAGCCCCACGCGGGCGAGTTGTCATGAAATCCTGAAAAGTTGAGCCTTTCGGTTTAAGAAGAGATTCATCTTCAAAACCAGCAAGCAGCAGAGGTTCTCAATAGAAGTTGGGCCAAAGTCAAGCAATTGAGATGATCAAGGCCACAAAACCAACCACCGTTTCAAACTAACAAATTGTTCTTTGTTTGAAAAGTTGAAACAGGTGTAATCCAAAGCAACCATGCAAGAAGCAGGTGTAATCAAAAGAAAATGTGCAAGAGCTAGAAGCAGCCTCGCAACAATAATCAACTCGAAGGGAAGTTTCCTCAAAAAAATCTTTCCTGCATCCTTACAAAAAAAAAAACCAAAATCATGGTAGCATAGGGCCCCTTTTCCTAGATATCCCGGCATAACCCGTGGACCTCCCTGGCATAACCCAAGGACCTCTTTATTTTATCTCGGCATAACCCGTGGACCTCCCTGGCATAACCCAAGGACCTTTTTCTTTTATCCCGGCATAACCCGTGGACCTCCCTAGCATAACCCAAGGAGCCTTTTTCTTTTTATCCCGGCATAACCCGTGGACCCCCTTGGCATAACCCAAGGACCTTTTTCTTTTATCCCGGCATAACCCGTGGACCTCCCTGGCATAACCCAAGGAGCCTTTTTCTTTTTATCCCGGCATAACCCGTGGACCTCCCTGGCATAACCCAAGGAGCCTTTTTCTTTTTATCCCGGCATAACCCGAGGACCCCCCTGGCATAACCCAAAGAACCTTTTTCTTTTATCCCGGCATAACCCGTGGACCTCCCTGGCATAACCCAAGGATCTTTTTCTTTTATCCCGGCATAACCTGTGGACCTCCCTGGCATAACCCAAGGACCTTTTTCTTTTATCCCGGCATAACCCGTGGACCTCCCTGACATAACCCAAGGACCTTTTTTTCATTTCTCCCGGCATAACCCGTGGACCTCCCTGGCAAAACCCAAGGACCTTTTTTCTTTTCTCCCGGCATAACCCGTGGACCTCCCTAGCATAACCTAGGGACCCTTTTTCTTTTCTCCCGGCATAACCCGTGGACCTCCCTGGCATAACCCAGGGACCGTTTTTTCTTTTCTCCCGGCATAACCCGTGGACCTCCCGGCATAACCCGAGGACCTTTTCTTTCTTCCGGCAT
>NW_017671501.1:18977-20912 GCF_001879085.1 Nicotiana attenuata
CGCAGAGTGTTGAGTGTATTGAGTATTGAGTGTTGAGCGCTGAGTGCGAGTGCTGAGTGATGGAGTGACATTGTTGTGAGGTTGCATTTACTTTTGCTGTTGCTGCATTTATCTGTTAAATTTCTTTGTGGCATTTACTGAGTTATGAAATTTACCTGTTTATTCCTGTTATTTTTAATATTGTGAAAAATAAATAATTGGACTATTTTGCTCAGCTCGTCACTACTGCTCAGTTCCTTAGTTATTTCTGTTACTACTGAAGTGGTTGTACTCATACTACACCCTGCACTTTATTTGCAAATCCAGGTGAGTTAGAACGCGGCGATCGTTGAGTTCAGGCCGTCTTTAATTGGAGACTGCAAGGTAGCTGCCAGCGTCCGCAGGACCTTGTTACTCCTCTTGTCATTTCTTGTTTTGGACAGTTAGACAGTTTATATATCTTAGTTTATAGTTTTAGACGCTCATGACTTAGTGACACCCTGATGTTTGGGACTCGTTTCTGCATTTTGTATTATTTATATTTAGAGCTGGTTTAGTTTATCAGGAATTAAATTATTGGAAATGTTCTATTAAATTCTTATAATCAAATTAGTAGTAATATTTTGGGAATAGGCTTGCCTTGTAACACGATAGGCGCCATCACGACCATGGTTAGATTTTGGATCTTGACAAGTTGGTATTAGAGCCTAGGTTACGTAGGTCTCACGAGTCATGAGCGGGTTTAGTAGAGTCTTGCGGATCGGTACGGAGACGTCTGTACTTATCTTCGAGAGGCTGCAGAACCTTTAGGAAAACTTCACCTTCTTGAATTCTTATCGTGCGGTATTGATTGAGCTTGAAGTGTAACTCTTTGAATTCCTTCCACGCATTTGTATGCGTACATGAGCGCTCGGTATCAGTTGTGCATCGATAGATTATGATTCCCTAGATGAGGTGCGAGATGTGATTTCTGTGTGTTATGTTGGGCTAGTCTGGGGTACTTGAGGCCGAGTTTTGTCTGTAGCTGGAGTACGAAAATTTTGATTGTGTGAGCACGTGCTTATATGTCTGTTGGTATCCCTATTAGTGGGATTCATGATTTGAGGGCTATGCGGTGAGTATGATGTGACCGCGAGATGAGTTCATATGATTTGAATGTGACGAGAAGGTATTGCTAAAGGTTTCACCTATTTGAGACTCCAAGTATGTTTTTAGACTCGTTCAAGGACGAACGTTTGTTTAAGAGGGGGAGGATGTAACGACCCGATCGTTCGTTCTGAGAGTTATAGCCATATTTCCCCCATCTATGCTTATTTATATGTTGTTCAGCTGTGTTGAGTTGTATCGAGTTGGTAGGTTTGGGTTCGGAGTAGTTTTGGAGTGAAATGATCACTTGTTCTCTTAGTTAGAAAGCTAAGTTAGAAAAGTCAACCGGAAGTTGACTTATGAGTAAAAGAATTCGGATTTGGATTTTTATGATTCGATCAGCTTCGTTTGGTGATTTTAGACTTAGGAGTGTGTCCGGAATATAATTTGGAGGTCCATAGAGAATTAGGCTTGAATTGGCAAAAGTTGGAAGTTTAAAAGTCTTAGGCTTGAATTCGAGGTTGATTTGGTGTTTTGGTGTTGTTTTGGGGTGTTCCGGAGGTTCGACTAAGTTCGGGTAGTGATATGTGACTTGTTGGAATTTTTGGTTGAGGTCCCGAGGGCCTCGGGTGAGTTTCGGATAGGTTTGGGTTGTGTTGCGCTCGTTTTCTTATGTTTCGACGCCATTTCTTCAAGCATAAATGATATCATATTGAACAAATGAGCTCCGATTTCTTTTTTGATTGAAGCATTAGATCTGTATCGTAATTACGGACCCGTAGCAAAAAGAATCATCGAATTTGGACATCGTATGAGGATTTTATGGTCATTTTTACTAAAAATTAGGTTGCCAGATTTTTTCAAGAGTAA